>NC_056739.1:529841049-530071325 GCF_019279795.1 Protopterus annectens | reverse complement strand
AGTGCGATCTCGATTATATTTAAAGCGTTTCGAATTTTTAAAAGTTCGATCATATGGTGTCGACTAGATGACGTTCAAACTTTTAAAAGTTTGATTATGTAATACAGATGCATTTTTTTATCCTTCGCCTAAAGGTCTTTCTCTAGATTTGTCTTTGCATTTTTTTAGTATTTGTTTAGTTTTTTACCTACACATCCTTCGTATCTTGCCTTTGCATGGACTATCTCCTGGACCTTCCAGTAAAATTGTTCTGGACTCGTTCTTTTCCTTGTCTTGGTCTTTTTTATGTATCCCTTTCCATAGTTACTAATTTGCTGCTCTTTACCTTTATTAACAAGATGTCTGTTCTTATACTTGTATTCATTGTCTCATCCTGGTCACAAAATTAGTTCCCCAGTGATATGGTGAATCAAAATGCTTGAATCACGCGTTCACTTACAAGCCAGTGAACACTTATTCCTCAAATCCATAAATATAAACAAAAGTACGTATTGAACAGAGTCAAAATAGAAAAAAAATGGAGTAACTATTTTTTTGCAGAAGTACAAGCACCACTACATTGCCCGAATGCCTCTTTACTTTATTTTTATTCTCTCTCGGGAGTCATGCCTCCTTGGAGAAAGATCTGTGGTATGAAACTTTTTTCAATGAATGCCTTGCTCTTCTTTCAGGGTCATACCATTTTTGAGTGAAAATTAATTAATTCACATGAGCAAATACAAACAAAAAAAATTACTGAAAAACAAAATCATGTTAAAATGCATTGCAATGCTGTGAAAGGAACTTCATAATAATGGGTTTTGGCAAACATGAATCAATTAAATAAACTTGAGAACTTGTAGGCAAACCTTCAAAAGGTTTCCTTAGCTTAAAGTAGTCCAACTTTTTGTAGTTCCAACTTTGATTTTGTTTGCTTACTATCCAGTTACTTATTATGAAATAGACAGTTACTTGATAACTGTTGACCAGTGATGCATTTACTTTTAAGGACATAAGTCCCTGCATTCTCATTAAGTAAAACATCGTACATTTTACCCATTTTTCCTGTCTTTATGATTGGTTGAACAAATTTCTGTCTGCCTAGTTCCTGCTCTATTTCTTTTTCTTTCCCTCTGATATGTACGTTGGAATAAATCAATCTATTTCTCTGAGATTAAATTCTCCCTTCGTAACAACTTTCCCTGTTAGTAGGATTGTAGGCTACTAAGTGTTATGGTTTCATTAAAGGCTGGGGTGCCTTCTGTGCAGAGTCTGCATGTCCTCCCTGTGTTCTTGTGGGTTTCCTCCAGGTGATCCAGTTTCTTCCTATATTCCAAAGACATGCAGTAGGTGGACTGGACACTTTAAACTGGCCATAGGTGTGAATGTGCCTACAAGTGTGTACTATGGAAATACTACCACTGCAGAACTAGCCACCTGACAGTGTAAACCTTGGCTTTAGATGTTTGTCACTGTTGAAGTGACACCCCAACCTCATGTGCCAAAATAGGAAATAAGGGTTGTGGATGGGTGGATGGCTGGATGGCTGGATGGATGGATGTATGGAAGTCCTTCCTAGACCCTTACATGAGGAGTCACAGAACCATACTGCTGCAAACTTATATATACCTAGTCCATAGTCACACAACAGTGGGGTAAAGGGCAAACCTCACATTACTTCATGGTATCAACAACTGCCTGTGCTATCTCACCTACTTCTTTGTAGACTATTTCTGATCTGTTCATGATTTCTGACGTTCTCCCTCTTCCCAACTCAGATCATTTTCTATAAGTTAACATGAAGGTTTAGCCCAGTCATTTTGTTTCCTTGTTCCCCCTACTTTTAATTCCTGCATCCCCTATTACCACCACTGCTCTATATTCTCTTCCTTGCTCCCTTACTTGTTAGGCTCTTCTGCAAGATACATATTGATTTTTCTTATCCATTCTGCATCTCACACTTTTATTATTTCTTGGTCTCTTCTACCTCCTTTTTCTACCTTTCTAACATCAATGTAATAAGAGATCTGGGGACCCAAATCTATAGTAATCTCTCCTTTGATAACCGGATTGCCAAAGTGGTTAGAAAATCCTTCTATGTGTCCCACCTAATCACAAAAGGGTTTGCATCCAGATCAAAACAGGTTATTGTGCCCCTCTACTCATCACTCATCAGACCCATAATAGAGTACAACCCCCCATTTGGGATGTACCTTACAAGACACCTGCAACAGCTGGAAAGACCACAGAAGTACCTCACCAAGAGGATCACTGGCCTCAAATAGATGCCCTATGCTGCTTGACTGAAGAAACTCCAACTGTACTCAGTTGCATACCGCCTGCTCAGAGGTGATCTCTGCCTTACATACAAGGCCATGTCCAACCCAGAATTGATGGACATGCTCCAACTAAAGAAAACCTTATCTCCTCGAGCCACACGCTCTAGGGATCTAAACCTCATCACAACAATAAATAGGACATGCTGGAGGGATAGATTCCTGTTCCAGAGACTTCCCAAGCTTTGAAACAAGAATCCAATCTACATTAGGCAGAGCTCCTTGCTAGCACTCTTCAAGAGAAACCTTGACGAGTGGATGGGAAACAGAAAGTTTTCCCCAGGGATCACTTCAGTGGTTCTGCTGGACAGAGGCACAGGGAAATAACCTAAGGGGGTGGCAAAAGCCAACACATTCTAGCTAGTCTTATAAATGCCTTCGGCCAGATAGCCTAGTGCCTACCTATGAAGCTATCAACCTTGAGCCTCTCCATTCTAGTCTTATTTACTTTCTTTCTTCTTCTCTGTTCCCATTTTTGTTTCCTGCCTCATTTATCCTTTTCTCCCACTCTTCTCATTGCACTACATTTGTGTAGATACTGCTGTCTCCCCATCTACTTGCTTTGCTTCCTCTGAGCTCTGCAGCTGAATTATCTCAGATTCCAGCACCTCAATCTTCCTGCAGGCAATGCAACCACCCCCACCTCACAGATCTGTAAGCCACATTGCCTTATCACCATCCTGTGCTTTACAGCTCTGTAACCCACACTGCCTTATACATTCCTGTACTTTACAGGTCTGTATGCCACACACTCTTATCACAGTGCTGTACTGTACAGCTCTGTTAGCCACACTGCCTTATCACATTCCTATACTTTACAGCTCTGTAAGCCACACTGCCTTATCACAATCCTGTACTTTACAGCTCTGTAACCCACACTGCCTTATCACATTCCTGTACTTTACAGGTCTGTATGCCATTCTGTCTTATCACAGTCCTGTACTGTACAGCTCTGTTAGCCACACTGCCTTATCACAATCCTATACTTTACAGCTCTGTAAGCCACACTGCCTTATCACAATCCTGTACTTTACAGGTCTGTAAGCCACACTGCCTTATCACAATGCTGTACTTTACAGCTCTGTAAGCCAGGTCCCTATTATTTCATCAGATGATCAGATCATTGAAAAGCATTTTGAATGGCATTTTATCAAACATGCCATTTGTCGAGCCATTCTGACTATGACTACATTACAGTAGGGGTTAGGAAACGTACCCTTTCCCCACTGTAGCGTGATCTCGGAGTTGGTGTATATAATCAGCAGGGGGTGTGGGGTTCAATGAATGGTATTTCCAATGAAATGCCATTCGATGATCTGATCTAAAGAAGGCCCTTCTAAGCCACACTGCCTTATCATAAACCTGTACTTCATAGGTCTGTAAGCCACACTGCCATATCATAAATGTCAGTCCCCACAAGGTATGTATACTGCATACCTTTCAACCTCTTAGCCAGAGATGTCTGGGCAAAACCTAATATAATGGGGGGGGACAAAGACCCAAAAATAGGGATAGATTTTAAATATTTCTTTTATAAATTTAGAAAGATTATTTAATGATTTCATTCATCAAATCTTCCAAGTGATTTGCCAGAAAATCAAAAATTTTATGAGGAACAGATGGAAATTATGAGGGATAAATCTGGATATTCTGTGAAATTCTGGGCAGTTGAGAGGTATGGTACTGTCCTATACCACATCTTCACACCAGAGGACTGTAAGCTACACAGCCATATCACACACCTTCCCCCCCACAGGTCTGTATATCACACTGCCATATCCCATATCTCCATTCCACAGGTTCATAAACCACACTATCACATCAAACATCTCCATCTTCCTGCAAGCTCGTGTGCTACACTGCCATATCACACACCCTCTACCCAACAGGTCCATAAATCATACTGCTGTATCACACACCTTCACTCCACAGATACATAATATACACTGCCATATCATACCCACAGTCTACCCTTGCTTCTGCCTGCCTAAGTTGCTTCAGGTTACCCTCCATGTACTAAATACTTTCTTTCTTTCTCTCTCTCTCTCTCTCTCTCTCTCTCTCGACTGACTTCCATCTTTGGCATTGTTTTGTTTAGCTTCCCTTCTCATTCAGTCCTTCTTCTGTTTAAATACATATACTTTTACAGCTTCCTCATCAAACTTTATCTGATATTAAATCCTCATTTCATAACTTCTCATTTTATCACCTAGTGACACACAGACAGTAACTCTAAAGACACTGTTCACAAATCCATGACAATCTACCACCTAAAATCAAAACTGATAGGTGTGTCAAACAGAATATAACGAATGACCATATCTTAACATTTCACATTTCTTTCTCATATTTCACTATGAAACTGCTAACATGCATTCAGCTCTTCTTCAAGGCATATAGAAAAATAATTGTAGATTCTGTCATCCTAGTGTTTACACATACTGCCTTTTTTGATCATTTATTGTGCATTACTGAATACTTAAAAATAGGCAGTGATGAAGCCCCTTCTATGGAAAGCAATGGCTGACTGAGACTATGCTGAATTGCTTGCTGACTGAGGAGATACCTAGCTTTCCCTTGCTGTGAAAGTTTGACAGCAATCATGGCTGCCTAGTTTAAACCATTTCTATGCACTGGTCATCTACTATATCTCCTTTTGGGACCCAGAAATCCAAAATCCATCCCAAACAACAGGGTGTATGAAACAATATGTCTAGTTCTGTGGAACTCACTGCCATTATCTTTGGAGGTGGCATCCTGTATGGAACTTGGGAATTCCATTTTTATAAAACATTTCAGTTGCAATTAGTTGCACTCTTGCTGCTTCTTCTTCTTCTTTTTTTATTTTCTCTTTGTACTAGATAGCAGCCAGACATCTGGAATTCTATATTCTGACAGCCCATAAGTACTTATATTGACTAGTGACAAGTATGCTGATCTACATAATGCATGCTGGCAGCATATTTTCAGTCATTGCATTTATTTGCTATATTATATTGCTGTATTTTGTTAGAATGTATTTTGTTATTATGTTGTTATTTGTTATGGTATTTATTATTATGTTGTTATCTGTTGAACAGATGGAAAGAGTACTTTGAGGGGCTGATGAATGAAGAGAATGAGAGAAAGAGAGAAGGTTAGATGATGTGGGGATAGTGAATCGGAAAGTGCAACGGATTAGCGAGGAGGAAGTAAGAATAGCTATGACGAGGATGAAGAATGGAAAGGCTGTTGGTCCAGATGACACACCTGAAGAAGCTTGGAGGTGTTTAGGAGAAATGGCAGCAGAATTTTTAACCAGATTATTTAATGAAATCTTGGAAAGTGAGAGGATGCCTGAAGAATGGAGAAAAAGTGTTTTGGTACAGATTTTTAAGAATAACGATGATGTGCAGAGCTGTAGTAACTACAGAGGGATAAAATTGATCAGTCACAGCATAAAATTATGGGAAAGAGTAGTAGAAGCTAGGTTAAGAAGGGAGGTGATGATTAGTGATCAACAGTATGGTTTCATGCCAGGGGCAGCCATGGTGGTGCAGCGGTTAGCGTTGCCACCTCACAGCAAGAGGTTCTCTAGTTCATTTCTCGGCTGGGGTGCCTTCTGTGTGGAGTCTGCATGTCCTCCCTGTGGTCGCGTGGGTTTCCTCTGGGAGCACCGGTTTCCTCCCACATCCCAAAGACATGCAGTAGGTGGATTGGACACTCTAAATTGGCCCTAGGTGTGAGTGTGTGTGTGTGTGTATGTGTGTGTAAGTGTGCCTTCTGTGGAAGTGTGGGTGCTGGGCTAGCAACTCGACACTGTAAAACTTCACTGCCAATCATGAGTGGATAGATGATCCTCTGTGGTGACCCCTAACCGGGAAAAGCTGAAAGAAGAAGAAGTATGGTTTCATGCCAGGAAATAGTACTATAGATGCAATGTTTGCTCTGAGAGTGTTGATGGAGAAGTACAGAGAGGTCAAAAGGAGTTGCATTGTGTCTTTGTGGACTTAGAGAAAGCATATGACAGGGCGCCTAGAGAAGAATTGTGGTATTGTATGAGGAAGTCGGGAGTGGCAGAGAAGTATGTAAGAGTGGTACAGGATATGTACAAGTGTAGTGTGACAGCGGTGAGATCTGCAGTGGGAGTGACAGATGCATTTAAGGTGGAGGTGGGATTACATCAAGGATCAGCTCTAAGCCCTTTCTTATTTGCAGTGGTGATGGCCAGGTTGACAGACGAGATCAGACTATGATGTTTGCAGATAACATTGTGATATGTAGTGAGAGTAGGGAACAGGTTGAGAAGACCGAGGAGAGGAGGAGATATGCTCTAGAGAGGAGAGGAATGAAGGTCAGCAGGACTAAGACAGAATATATGTGTGTGAATGAGAGGGAGGATAGAGGAATGGTGAGGATGCAGGGACTACAACTGGCAAAGGAGGATGAGTTTAAATACTTGGGATCAGCAGTTCAGAGTAATGGCGAGTGTGGAAGAGAGGTGAAGAAGAGAGTACAGGCAGGGTGGAGTGGGTGGAGAAGACTGTCAGGAGTGATTTGTGACAGACGAATACCAGTAAGAGTGAAAGGGAAGGTCTGCAAGAGGGCAGTGAGACCAGCTATTTTATATGGGTTGGAGACAGTGGCACTGACAAAAAGGCAGGAGTCAGATCTGGATGTGGCAGCGTTAAAGATGTTAAGATTTGCAGTGGGTGTGACGAGGGTCGACAGGATTAGGAATAAGTATATTAGAGGGTCAGCCCAGGTTGGCGGTTTGGAGACAAAGCCAGAGAGGCAAGATTGCATTGGTTTAGACGTGCTGAGGAGGGATGCTGGATATAATGTGAAAAGGATGCTAAGGATGAAGCTGCCAGGTAAGAGGAAAAGAGGAAGGCCTAAGATGATGTTTATGGATGTGGTGAGAGAGGACATGCAGGTGGTTGGTGTGACAGAGCAAGATGCAGAGGACAGGAAGAAATGGAAACAGATGATCCACTGTGGTGACACCTAATGGGAACAGCCGAATTAAAAAGAAGATTTTGTTAGAATGTATTTTATTCTATTGATGCCAGATTATTAACACAATCAGATCCTAAAAAGGTGAGTGAAGCAGTTTGCTTTCCCCTTTATCAAAATAAGTTAATATGATAAATAAGCTGTAATTACTTCATTTTAGTTTTAATGCCATTATTGGTTATGAAAGTTTTTAGAGCTGAAATAAGTGAGCAAATTCAATCTTATCATTCTGTTATAACCTATTTGAAAAACTACAGAAATAAAATTTTATACACAAACGGGTACATATGAAATGATCGACAACTTAAAATATCGACAGTGACTTCACCGACAAGTCAAATAACCGACATCGCAAATCACGGACGTTTACCAGGTAAGGGATGTAAATTCGCTACTCATGCCTACCATGGTTTAGTAAGTGTGGCAGTGTCATGCAACCATGGTAGGCATGAGTAGCGAATTTACATCCCTTACCTGGTAAACGTCCGTGATTTGCAATGTCGGTTATTTGACTTGTCGGTGAAGTCACTGTCGATATTTTAAGTTGTCGATCATTTCATATGTACCCATACAAACAGATCCCACAAGCCTTCTTCCATGGAAAGTGGCAATGATCAAAAGTCCCTTTACTTCCTGTATATCCCAGTGCTTAACACAAACTCCATTACACGTTGTGGTGTCTCCCCTGCTTACTTTATCATTCATCATGATCTGTGTCCCCTGTCAACCCATACTTACCCCAAAAGTTACCAAGGTTACGTCTCACCTTCACCATTTCAGCAGTGATTGTGATGACACGATTCCTCCTTGACAAGGAATTCATCGTGGAGCTATTGCTGCCTTAGTCATCACTTCCATTGCAATGGCAATCAGTATCTGTGTTTTAGCCTGTTCATTCTGTCTTTTGATTAGCTTTTACCTTTTTAGTGGTATGATGGTGATAAGTATCTACAATGACACCTTGGCTGCATGAGAGAAGCCGCCAGCTCCCTCGCATATAGTGGGCCCCTATTCTGCTTCCTTACTTGCTACAGCATCTTATTCTACATGTCACTGACTAGCTTGATCTTCATTACACTTAAAATTATGCTCTGAAGTCTCCTGTTTCTGACTCAGTAAAACTAATCTTTAAGGTAGTTATAAACTGCATAATGATTCTTATCAAGAATTGCACCTCATTAACATTGAAATAAGGGTCTAGGCAAGAAAACCATATTAAGCTTTCAGTACAATACTATCAGTATCCCTCTCTAAAGACCCTGGTATCTCACCCCACACAAACACCCTCTAATGAATTCAGGTTTTATGACTCAAGTCATTTATTTTTACTACAACCAAATACTTCATTATTGTATACACATTGTAGTTTTCAGAACTATTCCTATTGGTGATTTTTATTTCCAGCACAAGCCAGCATCAATAAATCAAATTACAGTGAAAAGAAATGATTGTAAGGGAATGTCTGAAAAAAGCTGGTTTAGAAGGAAAAACTTTAAGAGACGTCAGACATATACAAACTGCTACCAGTTAAAAATGGCTGGTACAGCCTAGTCTGCCTATTTTCTTAATATATGAGTCATAGTTTTTTCATAACTTATACTTTATTTCTTCCTACATCCCATTAAATGACGTTAAACAAGTCTTATACATTCTAGTAGTCCATCACTATTTTTGGTTTGCTAACTTAATCAACTAGGCATCAACAACTCTTTCCATTAGTAATACTTTTTCTAGCATCACTTACAGCTATCTCTCTCTTTGGCATTCTGTCAAACAGTTATGTATCTTCTCTCAAAAATGCTACCTTCTTAGACTTTTCTAAGGCCCCTGAAGCACATTTAGGTCTGTGTCATGTCCTTTCCTTTCTGTCTTCTTCTGTGATGGAGATATTAATTTTAATTATTTTTCTGTTCTAATGCATTTTAATTTAAGCACGCCATCATTCTTGCTGAGTTTGCACAACTTGCCATCTGTCACAAGAGAAAAAAAGTCTACAGAATCATGTACAGCTTTACAGGTTTCATTATACTGTCTATGTATATGGATGAAGAATAACTTTCCTTTTTAGTTTCTCTACCTTTGTGTCCCAGAATCCCCCAACTTACTTTATTGTCTTTTCACATTGACTGCTTCCATTTAGAAAATCTGAAATAATTATACCAAAATCCCCTTCTTATAATTTGAATAGTATATTTTCCTATTTTCCCTGTAAACAAAATGTTAAATAAATAAATAAATAAACAATTTTTTCACCAATACATTTAGATAAAGCACTCTTATTATAGATAGTACCCCACCAGCCCAAAACCCACTTCCCCCGGAGTCCTTTGAAAGTTCTTTATCTACTACTTCTAGTATGTCGAGGGATGATCAGTTGCTAGTGTCCTCTCCAGCTCAACTGGTGAACCTGGGAATATTGAGGCAATGTTACAATTGCCTCATGTACACAGACAATCCTCTCCTTCTCCCACAAAACACAAATACATGCGAGAGATGCAACTATACGGCCAAACTGGAGGCTGAGCTCTCTCAACATAGGACTGGCAAGACCAGACAGGAGGAGAAGGCAACCACACACAATACATACCCAGTCACACATGGTACCATCACAACTTCAAATCATACACATACTCACACAAAGACATACTCGGAGGCTCTGGTCAAAAATTTACCAAAACAGCAGAGGCCACCAAAGCAGACACCCAAACAACTACCACCTCATGACCCAACACATGCAACACATAGACCACACAGTCAGAGTGTCAAACAGTCACAGCCCTTAAGGCCAAACAAAATGCCAGACACACTTGTCATTGGTGATTCCATAGTCAGGCACACTGACGTCCCGCTCACCAGACTGAGTAAGGAGAAGGTCACAGTAAGCTGCCTGTCGGGCGCTAGAATCCGCCACATAACGCAAGCACTCAGGTCTCTCAACAGCAGGTACAAGTACGACTCAGTCATTGTCCACGCTGGTGTCAACGACCTGAGACGCACCTCCTTGGACTACATGAAAAGGGACGTCGAGGAGCTCTCTGATTATGTAGCCCAGGCAGGTATGACCCTGACCTTGAGCAGTATCCTACCTTCACCTAGAATGATGCCACAATACAGTGATAAGATGATCAGCTTTAATAATTGGCTTAAATTCTGGTGTCATTCAAAGGGGATCCAATGTCTGTCTGCCTGGGATGACATGCTGGACAAGCCACGCTGCTTCGCAAGGGACGGCTTGCACCTGTCACCCCTGGGCTTCCGGATATTGGCAAAGGCTCTTGCCACCCCCATAGTGCCTTTTTTAGGCAAGGCTCAAATTCTAAACCTACCACCCTAGAACACCAAAAAGAAAAAAAACTAAGGGTAATGCTGCTCAATGCCAGAAGTCTCAATCTCAAGATGCACGCACTCGAGGCCCTTCTCAATATGGAGAATATCGATGTCTGTGCTGTGACAGAAACCTGGTTCAAGGCTCCTGAGAGCACCCCAGCACTAACAGGTTTCACCTCATATCATACGTTCCGGCCCCAAAATCCAGACAACACCAAGAAAGGAGGGGGGGTGTCCATATTCATAAAGGACACCCACACCTCAAGGTTGGTGGCAACGCACGATGCATCGGAGACCATCCAGGTGCAATTAACCATAGGCAAGACTGCTCTGCAATTTGTAGCATGTTACAGGCCACCCTCTCAAACTCAGGAACCTCACATGGCCTTCCTGAAAACATTGGAGGGATAAATGTATCTCCAAACACCATCATACTAGGTGACTTCAACTACCCTAATATAGACTGGGAACACTACTCAAGCCCGAACACTCTAACCCAAAGATTCCTGGAGTTCATAAACTCAAATGCCATGGAACAACTAGTCACCATCCCCACAAGAGGTGAAAACATACTTGATCTCATCATCACGAACATGGGATCAAAATGTTCAACACCGGAAGTATACCCCTCACTGGTGAGATCAGATCATAAACTAATCTCGCTGGAGGTCCTCATCCCGCCCCCACCTGAAACAAAGACCACAGTGAAAAACTTCTCAAAAGCCGATTTCACACTTCTAAAAACTAGTGTGGTCTCCTTTAAGGCCCCTGAGCCAGTGGTAAACATTACTCTAACCGCTGAATCACTTACAAATGCCTTCTACCAGCACCTACAGGACTGCATGGATCAGGCAATCCCAAACAAAACTAAGACTCTCTGTACCAAAGGCAAGCGTCCAGTCTGGTGGACCCCAGCCATAAACAAGCTCTACAACAAAAGGAGGAAGCTACTACAAGATAGAGCAAAATCCTTGAAAGGTAAGACACCTTTGATCATTATAAGTAAAAACTAAGAGCTCTCATAAAATCATCCAAGGCAAATTTTGAGAGAAAAATCGCCAAGGACTCTAAAGACAATCATAAGGCCTTCTTTAGCTATGTTAGAAACCTAGGAGGAAACTCCCAGATATGCTCAGAATTAGTTCAAAATGATGTGAAAATTACTGAACCTACACACATTGCTAACATACTGGCTGACAGGTTCAGTGCAAACTTCTCCCTCCCCCAAAAGGAGAGATATCTATTCCAGAGGATTGTAGCCCCCCAAACATCTCCAACGCCCAGGTGAGAACTGCCCTCACTAAGGCAAAAACACAGCATCCATGGGACCGGATGGTGTCCCCGGCTGTGTGCTTCATGAACTCAACGAGGAATTAAACCCACAGTTAGGACAGCTGTTTAATCTTAGCCTCACCTCAGGATACGTACCCAAGGAGTGGCGCATCGCGACTGTGGTCCCACTTCATAAGGGCGGTGCCTCCACAGACCCTGGAAATTACCGCCCCATTAGCTTGACAAGCCTTATCTGCAAAGCCATGGAGAGGATCATAATGGAACTCATAAATAAAGACATAGGGAACTTGCAGACTTTGGATCCAACCCAGTTTGGCTTTGTCAAAGGCAGATCCTGCCTCTTAAACTTGGTTGACTTTTTCGAGACAGTCACCAAGGCCATTGATGAGGAAAGGCAGTCCATACAGCCTACCTCGACCTGGCAAAGGCCTTGACACAATACCCCACTCAGGTATCATCGAAAAACTCATCAGCTTGAATGTAAACCCATACATCACAAGATGGGTTGCAAACTGGCTAAGCGACAGAACCCACAGGGTCAGAGTTGCTGGAGCCATGTCAGACTCAAAGCCTGTCACAAGTGGTGTCCCACAGGGCTCAGTCCTGGGTCCACTCTTGTTCGGCATCTACTTTTCTGAAGTACAAGCAAACACAGGAGGGTTATGGCTGACAAAGTTTGCAGATGACTGCAAACTGGGCACCATAGTCGAAAACACATCTGACACAGATATCCTCCAGAAGGGCCTCACAGAAACGGATAACTGGTGCCAGAGCCATGGCCTGAAGTTAAACGCCAAAAATGCATAGTCATACCCTTCGGGAAAAACAAGGTTACCCCTAGCTACCATATAGGTGACAATCCACTGAGCACAGAAAAGTCATCAGGGATCTGGGGACCCAAGTTGACAGTAGTCTTCGTTTGACACTCATGTTGCTAAAGTAGTTAGGAAAACCTTCTATATCGCCCACCTGATCATGAAGGGATTCACATCTAGATCAAGGGAGGTCATCGTCCCCTGTACTCATCACTCATTAGACCTATGATTGAGTACAATGCCCGTTCGGAATGTATCTGACCAGACACCTGATGCAGCTTGAAAGGCCCCAAAAGTTCCTCACCAAAAGGATAAAGGGTCTCAAAAATATGTCTTATGCTGCCCGACTGAAAGAACTCCAGCTTTATTCAGTCTCATACCGCTTGCTCAGAGGTGACCTGTGCCTGACATATAAGGCCATGTCAAACCCAGATTTGATGAATATGCTTCACCTCAAAAATCTAGATCCCTCAGAACCACAAGGGCGGAGACTTAAACCTTGACACGGTTATAAATAGAACGTGCTGGAGGGACAGATTCATCACCCAGAGACTCCTTATGCTGTGGAACAAAATCCCGGTACATGTGAGGCAGAGCACCTCGCTGGCCTTGTTCAAGTGGAATCTTGACCAATGGATGGGAGATCGCAGATATACCCCAGGGATTACTTCAGTGTCACTGCTTGACAGAGGCACAGAAAAATGATAGGCATAGTTTTTATTCAAACTAAAGGGGTGGCGAAAGCCACATAACTATGGGCTAGGCTTATAAATGCCCTTGGGCAGATAGCCTAGTATGAACCTATGAACCTATGAACCTATAAAAAATGTATTTACAGTAAAATAACAGAACTTATATTTTTCTTGCCTTTATTTGACCTACAATTATATAATCTTCCAAAGTGTTTTTTTTTAATTTGCAGCTGTTTATCATGCATCTCAAATGCTGCATATCTCACCAAATGTTTGTCCTTGCAAAGTCCATATACAACATATCCACTTCACCTTATTCATCACTCCTATTTTATATCTTTGCAGAGATTACAAGGAATTTTTTCTTGTAGTATCTGCATTTTCTCTTATTTAATATAGAAGATGTCCTGCAATAAAACTGGGCCCAGATAATGCCACTTGAGCCTTTTTTTCTTCACTATGTATGAGTTTTTTTCATAATGACTCTAAGACTTGCTTAACTGGATGTGATTTCTTTTGAAATATGTCAGCATTTTGTTCAAATACATGTGGAAACAGAACTCCAGCATGAAAAACATCCAGACAGCAGTTCCGTACATACAAAAATCTAGGAAATAACATAAAAGAACACTTACAGAACATGAAAATAAATGTTACTAGTAAAAGAATAAACCTAGATGGTACCTAGTACACATGAGCTGCATTTTCAGTACAAAAAAAAAGCTGTTTGTACCACATTCAGTTGCTTGTTTCACTAATAAAATGCAATACAATTTATGCATACGTTGTGCTGGTTTATGTTTTTTTTTCTTAGGTTCATTCAAAGCCCATCAGTTTTCTTTAATATTATTATCTCACAATAAATCAAAGCGGTTTTTCAGCTATACGATTCCTGAGTTGAATCCATGGTCCACTGGCTGCCCCCCTAAACTAGCCTTTAAGTACTCATAAATTCTTCTGTTTCCAAGATATTCTATCACTTCAACAATTATTGAGATTAAATTGTGTGCTTTTAATTTTCTGTCCTTTCTCATCCATTTTCTTTGTTTTGTAAAGCAAAATACCATCCTATCTTTCTCATCTTCTGTGGTATGTCACCATTGCCCATGATTCGCTGAAGTGAGTGGTGAGAGCAGGGTCCAGTTCTGCAAAGTTCATTCAGAATTCAGACATCAGTGTCACTGGACTTCATCAGCTTATTCATCATCTTTCTTGTTTGAATGGAATAATATCACGTCATCCTCTTGTGTGAGCAGTGAAAAGAAAAGCACTAAACAGTGAAGCAAAATACACGCTCACAGTTCTCAGTATGTTCACAATTATTTCTTGTATAAGCATCATTATGCTTACTTATTTTCTATTTTAGCCTTCATGTACCTATAAAAGAAGCACTTTCTGCTGCTTTCACAGTGCCTTGCAATTTGATGTAGAAGGCTTTGTAGATGCAAGGTAAAACAGCAACAGTTTTGCAATTTAGTGCAGATGATTACGAGTATTAAAGATAGTGGTTTGATTCCCTCAGCCTTTCCTTGGCCATTATGTGACTCTCAGCAAGTCACTTAAATTAGACAATGCTCCTAGCTCTGTGACTAAAAATGGTCCATTTGGATCAGCACTTTATTGCATAATAAATCAAAAATTCATGACAAGTTTGACTGCCAGGCATCAGTAGTTTGTGAATCAACACGTCACTGATACTCTGTGATGTTACATATGAGAGGTCCAAATCCCAAATAGTGACATATGAATTTGTGCAGATTATTCAGAATCACCCACAGAAGAATAAAGTATCATTTTACAAAACTGCGATAACAGCAAGTAAATATGATACATTTCTGGCTATAGCTGATGTATGTAGTTACAGTTACTTGCATCATGATTAGAACTGTGTTGCTTAATGTTTATAGCTTTGGAAGAGACATAGCCATAAGCTTCTCCCTTCCTGATGCCACTACAATGCTGAGTCACTGGGTGGTGAAGGCCATACTAAGCTGCTATGTAGTTTAGCACAGCTTGTCAAGTTGCTTAATGAATTACTCATGACATCTCCATCTGGAGCCTTTCTGGCAAATCATTGTTTGAGAATCATCATTTGCTTGGAAAAGTCAGTGCTAGGCTGTTAAGTTGCTTCTTATGCATCCAACTCATTATGTGCCTTTTCTTGTAGATTTTGCTATAATTTTCTCAGTTTAGGCCTTCAGTATTCTGACCACTTTTTCTACCCCTTCCCTTCATTATCTAATACTGTTCACTGGCCTAACCCACTCCATGTTCTTATATATCCAAATGCAAATATGACAAACCACAATAACCAAACTGGACCACGATGGTAATCACTTCAATGCCGTTTATTACTAAAACATAAGCACTTTCATCTATTTGTATAAAACCTTCATCAGATAAAATACAGTACAAAACCACTCCTTTTTAAATCCCCAAAAACAGTCACATTGCCCATTCACCAATATTTAAAGTCACAGTACAACACACATACTTAAAAACATTGCATAATTATCCTTAAAAAAATCACATGATGATAAAATAACATACCCTACTGCCAACCAGTACATTTATCTCATATATGCTCTAAGATTCAATAAACTAAATATCAAAGAAACGTATGTATTGTTTGGCATTAGGATATGTTTTTTATCGTCATGTGATTTTTTAGGATAATTATGCAGTGTTTTTTATGGATTGTTGTTTTGTGACTTTCAATGTTTGATGAATGGGTGATGTGACTGTTATTTGGGTATATGAAAAGGAGCAGTATTGTATTATAATTTATCTGATGAAGTCTTTATATGAATAGACAAAAGCACTTATGTTTTAGTAATAAACGGCATTGAAGTGATTACTGTTGTGGTCCAGTTTGGTTCTTATATATCTAGACAGAAAGCCTTGTCAAAACGTATTCCTATGGACACTGATGAAATGCTGTAAAGATGTAAATGTTAAGATTTGTTCATGACACTGAAAAGCTTTAAAGCATTTACCCACAGCTTCAGAATATAGTTTTTGCTTGTAATTGATATATAGTTTCTCAATGATTCTTTTGACAAACAAATTCTACTCCATGTGCTTAACTAAAACTGCAATTCTGTGAAAATAACATAAACCATGATTTAGCCTACAAGACTTTGTTTTTTCCTTTTATATTTTTACCTTGCCATGACCTCTAAACTCCAACCTTATTATCCAATTAATTTCTGCATTCTCATGACATCCAAGGAGATCACATGACAAAAAGTATAATCAGGAATTGTAGCTATAATTCAGTGAGGGTCAGGAGATTTCTTGTTGCTCCAAAATCCCTATTCTATCTGCTGGCAAATAAAGGACAAACCTCATTACACAAAGTCCAGGAAGGGTGCATATTTCCACATAGCTGCTATGCTTGGCAGAGTGCAATGCATTCTTGGGATGGTTTCATTTGCTTTTTCATGCACAAAATGCATGTCTGAGGCCTTCCTCTAGGTGGAGTTCCTGCAGCAGGACCTGCACCAACTTGCCATGCACACCCATCCCACCTTGGCCTTATCTTCCATCACTCAACAGTCACATCCAGGTCATCTGAGGGATAATCTGGGCCAAATTCCACAGACCTGGCCTCTAAAAGTAACTTTTACCTCTGCTGACCTAGAGATAAATGTTAGAATAGGTGTAATACAGATACACAATAACAAATCTGACACTGTTTCCCAGATATGATCTAAAGTGGCTTCAATCTGCTGAACAGTGTCAGCTGATCTTTTGCACTGCAAGTGATTTACTTTCCTATCTGAAATACATGATTTTTATATGTTATGCATTAATGGAATTAGTTCAACTACATAGGCTTAGAAGGCTGAAACTATGATAATAAACCACACAACCTTTCTGATACAGTTGCATCAATAATGGGACTAAACTAATTTAAGAATGACCCTAATCATTTGTCCATTCATTCATTCATTCATTCATTCATTCATTCATTCATTCATTCATTTTCAATACTGACATTATTCAGTTCAGGTTTTCAGGTTATCAAAGTTTGCCCTGACAATCAACTATCATAAAGCAGGAAAATAATCCTGAAATGGTTGCCAGGTTACCCCAGGATGCAGAAAACCTCAGGCAGGAAAAAGTGATATTCCAGCAAAAACCCACACAGACAAAGGGATGACATGCAATCTCTATATGGAAGGCACCCAGACCAGGAATCAAACAAGACAGCCAGCAATGTGAGGCAGCAATGATGACCATCACACCACATACCCATACATATTTAGGAAGCATCTCTCTGATTGTATAGTGCAATTTGACTAATCCTACATTTATGTAGCAGACATTATCGCAGCTCGACTGGGCTGTTTGTTATTCTAGATGTTTGTGTTATTTGCAAAAGCAGTATTTTTGTTCTTTTTTAGTATTTCAAGCTCACTGTCTAAGAAAGTGTCGCAGTTCTACTAATTCATTACCAAACAAAACATAGGACTGCCCTCCTTTTTGATTTCCACATTCATTATGAAGCTGTAGCTGTGCCCTATCAGTACAATTATAAGTAAACAGTACGAGGTTGTCTGAAGCTTTCCTTGTATGGTTAGACAAACTTTTGAATGTCTTGCACCAGCTTTACCCCTCCCCCATTTAATCTCAACCTCTTTCGCCCTGTCAACCATTCTCTTTCTCTTGTCGTTTAGTAAGCACACCTTTAATCATATAACCTAATCTGATTTTGTGAAGTTCTTTGATGCTGAAAGTTACCTTAGTACAGTTGCTTCTTAAATTAGATACATTTCTGCAAAGAGAGATACTTTTAAGAAGATGCTTGTTATGTACATCTTTCAGCAAAACTATAATGCAAAAATCATGAATTCCTGTAGCTTATATTGTGCATAAACTTTTGAATTTTCTGAACAGATTTAAACATTTTAGTTTTTAACATTTTTTTATAAACCATGTAACTCTTCACTGGAAATATTTGCAAAAATGTGTTAGCTTAATTGCTGGTCTTACACATCAGCAAGTGGTTTTGAGGAAAAAATAACATTTCTAGATTATTAACCTAAAATACTTTTTGCAGCTTGTGTCCAGTATTTAAAATAATAAGATATAACTACATAAAGAAATGTTTGAGTCTGTATATGAAGTACTGATATGTTCCTAGTGAAACATGCAGAACAGATTTTAAATATTTATAAAACATTTTGCCATTATTTGTGAGATTTGTGCAAGATGTCACTTTTGCAGAAGGGTGTGGTGTTATAATGAGAAGGGATGAAAACAAGCAATGCAGTATGTTTCTGTCAGTGGGTTATATATTTTTTACCTGGTTGGGCTGGATTCAAAGCCAGCTGCCAGATATTTAGAGCAATTATACCCTGAAGCCTGCGTATTGAGGGTGGAGCTAAAGCTGGATGCTTGGCATTCATTGGTGAAGATATTTAGGTAAGGTGAGCCTTCCTTAAAGTTAGAGGTAGATAAAGAGTGACAATTGGGTTCAGCACCCTAAAAGGGTAATATAGTCTGCAAATCTCAATACTTTTTGCTTCATGTGATTTGCCCTTCCCTTCTTTAAGTCTTGAAGCTCCTTAATAATGCTTTAGGATTTTTTTAATTTATTTTGGTATAATAGATACCATTAGGAAAGTGCGTATTGTCTTTCTGGCCCATTGATTCACAGTGGACATTATTAATTCCACTGGTTTTATTTTGCATTTGGGGATTTCATGTTGATGTGCAATGGTTTCTGTTAGCACCTAAATATTTCAGTACAATCCTTTTTCCTTTCATTTCGTCTAAGAAGTTCCAGTGTCGGACACATTCTAGTCATTGGCAGGTAAGTAAAATGTTACATGTTTTTGCTATGTTCATCTTTAAGAGCAGGTGTTTTGCAGGGAAATTTATTACAATGAAATATCAAAGCAGAGACGTGTGACTAATGTCAACAGCACTTTCATTACTGGATATGATGTACTATGACAATTAAAACCTAATGTTTATTTTATATATCACTTTTATATTCCTTAAAGTGGCTTATACAGCATTCCAGTTAGACTTACTTAAATAATTAACAAGAAAAAAATTCAATCATTCTCAGATTTCAGAATTAGTTTGTATGTTAAACTTTTCAGGTTGAAGAAGCCTGCTGTCATTATCTTACTTTTGCTACAGTGAAGTAAGTTAATTACTGAAAAAAAAATAATAATACTTACTCAAAGCATTTTTATCAAGTTAAAATATGTTTTCTGCTATATTCTTAAAGCAAAAAAAGTAAAATTGCTTATTAAGTGTTGAATTGTATGTAGGTGAGAAGTGTAAAGTTCAAATCTAGTTTTAACATGTATTATTTGAAGCCTTAATCCACTATATTACATAGTTTCTGCCACAATAATACTGCAAACATTTTGTGAACAAGACCATGGCTTGCAGTGTCATCTTATTCTTCACATATTGCCTGCCCTGCCCTTTAAAAGTGTGCACCAAATAAACAGTATGCATTTTACAGGAAAGGACACAACAGGGGATAAACTTAAAAAAAAATATATATATATATATATATATATATATATATATATTGATCAATACTGTTTTCAGTAAGGAGATTGTTATAAGATTTAAAGTTTTAAGTATTCAAATTATAACTCTGGACTATATTCTAGCAGTATATAGTCATATCCAAATAACAAAAGTGTTTTTTTATTCTTAAGTTCTCTTATGAAGAAAAATATATGCATGAACCTAATGGCTCCTCTTAGCTACTTCATGAATGTTGGACTTAATTCAGTCCCCGTACAGCTGTAGTTTGAACACAAAGACTGACATGCTTAAAAGTAACTTGTATTCCCCCTGTTCAGTTTTACTGACCTTAACTAACTTAAGTGGTTGGAAATCTACTGGTTAATATTGCAGTTTATCAGCAGGACAAAAGTGAAGCTAGTAGCATCTACCATTGAATGGGTCTACAGGAATGAAATTATCTATCAGACATAGTAATGTAAGAATTAGATTAGATAAAGCTAATGTTCTGCATGACCAGAAATACACTGTTTAGCCATTTTTTATACATATTTTTAGCAGATTATCTATACATTTGTGAAATATTAGTACATGTCATAGTTTTGTTTTCATTTTTAAGACTAGGATTCCATATACATTGCAGTACATTGCAATGCATTCTTCTAAATGGTCTGTGTGAAGATAAACATCTTTCAACAACTACACCCAATACACAATGTGCCTACTAAAGGGAAACCTGAGATGGAAGGTTTGTCTGCCTGTTCAAACATGTTACAGTAAAGGCACAGAAGGCAAGTCTGAATAAAGCCAGGGAATTTCTAACTACAGGTTTGTACATGTACTTTACTTTCCTGGCAGCGGCCCCACCTTCTAAGGAATGCGTACATGCCTTAACAGAGAAGCACTGTAAGGATTAAAGAAGGAAAATAAACTGGGACCTCTAGAATACATTAACAGAACAGGAGAGTTTGACAAATGCACATATAGGGTTTGCTGGGAAGGGAGTATTTTATTTATATATATATATATATATATATATACACATATATATATATATATATATATATATATGTGTGTGTGTGTGTGTGTGTGTGTGTATATATATATATATATACATATATATATATATATATATATATATACATAGTTTACATCTTTTTCAACATAACTGTATATATACTTATTAATGTTTCTGTTTATTTCTTTATTTATAGCAAATAAAGCATTATCAAAGAACAGAGATCTTTTTAAGAACAGTTGCATACATGCATGTATTATGCTCAGACAGGTGGAGGAATATACATGCTATGCCACTGTCCAAAATTTTTCACTAGTACTGTGTCATGTCATTTGGTCTTATTAGTGTGTGTGTGTGTGTGTGTGTGTGTGTGTGTGTGTGTGTGTGTGTGTGTGTGTGTGTGTGTGTGTGTGTGTGTGTATCTATTACAGAAATATTTTTTTTTGCTTGCTTATATGTACAAGAGAATAGGCCATTGTTTAGTTCCTAAGTGTTTAACTGAATCCTACATTACATTACATCTGCTTAGTAAAGGTAAGAAAAGTAACTCTTGACATGTATACTTTATTCTTCAGTGTTTACAATATTTTTTTGTACATTGTCTGACTTTTTCAGGTCATTGCATATTGCTTTAATGAAGAATCAGTTTCAAAGTATAAATATGTCTGAAGGCTTATTTATTAACAGAATTGGCACATTTTTCTTTTGAAATAGTGACAAAAACCATTCAGTATTATTAAACTGTGCAGTATGTATTCCCATCTTTTATATTTCTACAGAGCAATAGAAAACAGTTTTTGCAAGGTGTTTGTGAGATGGTATTATTACACTCCTAGTTGGATTTCTTCCAAAGATGCTTTTAATTTACATGATTATGCATTTAGTGTGTGCTGCATACTGTGAGGAACTAGGGATGAGTTTGAAATCATTTGCTTATGAACTAAGATTTTTAACAAAGGCACTGTGAACAGCACTTTAAAGAATTGGAAACACATTTTATTAATTTTGTGTAGCTATAATTTTATCCCAAAGTCTGCATGAGGACCTTATGGACTTTCACTACTTTGTGCATGATAAATTAACCTAAATGAATACATCAGCCTTTATTTTAGCAAGTGTTATAATCTTTTATGAGAAGAATTTGAGGGTTGGGGGTTGGGGGTTGGCTTAATGGTTAAGGTGTTAACCTCATAAACACAAAGTACAAGGTTTGACTCTCACTTTCAAAAGATAATTAGATTGGCCTCAAGTGTCCCACAAGGACAGCTAATCTACTGCTTAACCATGAGAACACCAGCTTGAGTGTAGCCAAGCATATGCCATGGTGTACTATTTTTACACAACATTTATTTATTTTGTACACTCCACGGTGGTGGTGCTGCAGTAGCGTTGTCGCCTCACAGTAAGACGCAGTCAGGTTCGATTCTCAGCTAGAGCGCCTTCTGCATGGAGACATGTGTGAATGGGTGTACCTTCGTTGAAGGTTGTGCATCAGGGCTGGTAACTTGGCACGTAAAAATCAACTACCAATCATTAGCGGACTGGAGTTCCGCTGTGGCGACTCCTAACCGGGAAAAGCCGAAAGACACAAATTATTTATTTTGTACAATGAAGAATTTCATATAAAAAGAAAAACAAATGCTGGCACATTTGTCACTGTTTGTAATTTTTAACTTGCATTTTCTCCATAATGCCTAATTGACCATATTTATTTGTTTCTGTATGTATAAATGTATGCACACATGCTTATACATGTAGTTTTTGGATTTTTTTCTTAAGTCATGAAAAAGCATACCATGCAGAAACATGTATTGTCTAATATTGGGAAGAAGGGGGCTGCTCTTGTGAAGAAGGGTTGCTGCTTCTGAAGAGTGGCATACAATTCCAAAAATCCTGGTTATGCCACTGAGCAACAAGAATTCTTAGACAAAAACTGGAAAACTGATTATTCAGCTTTTGTATAACAGCGAAAAAACTGGAAAACTGAGCTTCCCATTTAACACAGATGTTAAAAATTATTCTTTCATTTTACATAACTACTAGACAATAGATAATGCACTGTTTACTGGGGTCTTCTTTCCAAAACAATCTGCAAATACAGGAAGCAGAACATTGTATCAATTGATTGTCTCAGGCCTATTTCCTCGTATCATTACAGGTCAAGAACTTCTGTCAGAAATTAATGGTTTCTCAGTCATGTACATGCTTTTTTAAACTGTATATTACTTATAAAATATGTTTTCTACGTTTTCAGCTGTGTCAACAGCAAAATACACATCTACCCCATTGTCGCCCCACTGGCCAAACTAGTGTGGGTAACTTAGATACTGTTTGTGTAATAATATCAAGTGTTGAGCAAGTATTATTAAATAAAACTGCTTTTTCCATAATATTATTTACATTTATTGTCGAAGGAAAAGTGTCGACAAGTCACCACCAAATACATTATGGAAGCATATAAAAACAAGTACTTCAAATAATTTTCTTATCTTTATTTTGTACTATAGGATTCTTCAGTAATATTTATTATGGAAACAGACTGCATCCCGTATCTGAAGTGGATGCCTACTGACTAGAGGCAGAACAAAAGTCTCATGCAACTCTTTCCACATCTGTTAAACCACCAGAAATGTCAAGAGTCATGCCCCTTTACTTTAATATGTTTTAGTTGGCTGTAACAATTTCTGCTGTAGAGTATTAACTGTTTTATTTAAGTGTTGGAGTGGAATGATGCAAATCATGAGGAGATATTTTTCTTGTTACTAACTGAGAATATTTGTTTTCTAAAGTTAAACTGTGAAACTGTTTTTAACTGGTCAGTTAAACTCTAGCTTAATGAATTTAATGATACATTTAAACAGACTTCCTTACGATTTTTGTAGCCAGCTTCTTTATACAAGAGTATTCCATGAATTCTTCTGTCCTTCATTCCACCGGAGTCTGTTCCATAACTTATCAGATTTCAGTGGAGTGAAGAGCAAGAGACATGGAGTTAAATCAACTGATCATCAAGGAGAAAAGTCAGCAATGAAGAGGCATTTGCAACTATGGATGACTAGGTAAAGCTTTTGAAGTAACTGCAGGTATGGGGCTATTAAAACATTTAGTGTGCAGTGAGAAGGATCAACCAGAAACATTTATAGGTGATCCTTTGTATAATTAAATGTGTGGTTACAATTAGTACATTAATGTGCATATTGAAAGACAGCAAATAGAAAATACAAAATATATGCTTAAAGATAGATCACTTCTACTTCATTTCACAGCATGTTTTTTAACTGGTTACTGAAAAAAAGTGATAAGTCCTCATCCCCTTTCTTTACTACTGCTTGCACAAAGTCCAGTGACATTTTAGAGGTATAATATTAATTGCTAAATAAATTACATACTTGTTAAAAATAGTACCACATAATGACCTGACCAATAGCACCAAATAATACTAAATAAAATTACCTATTTTTTAATTTCATTTCTTGATCCAAATAATATAGAATATGTCATTTAGTTGTAATGCACTATTTTTGAATGCAAATAAAAATATTTTAATATAACTTCTTTACATGGTACAGGTTAAACTTATGACTTTCATTTGTGTTATGTAACCTACATAATGGTTACATGGCTTGTCCTGTAAATGTTTCTTATTTTATTGCTTGACATTTTAGTAAAGCAAATGAATTTATAGTAGTGCAGGCTCTAACTGTGGCATATATACTAGATCAATGGTATTGTTTGCCATATAACGCATGACTTTTGGGAAAACACTCACAATATAGTCACCCTGATGGTAGAAAACGTCTTTTGTGTAAATTCATACTTCATTTTACTTGCCAAAAATCATACAGTATTATTGACTGAAAATATTAATTTATTTATGTGCATATATAAGAATATTAGCTCTTTATGATAAATATCATTAAATAGATTGTGATGGGAATAACTACCAACTTTTGAGACAAAGACTACCAAACACTTAAAGTATGTTTGTTGTTTTTCTTCGAAATTCATAAATGCAGTTTTGATCTGTAGTTCTTCCTAAATAAGAAGACAAAAAAGTATATTTTTGCAAACTATTTATCTAAACAAGACATTATTTAAACTTCTTCTAAACATAAGACTGTCATTAATATGATTGAAGGTCATATGAGTGAAACCAAAATCTTAAAAGCTATAAAAGGGTGAAACTGACAATCCTAAAATAATGTTGAAAGAATGCACAAAAGCAGATGAAAGCAACTTAATATGTTAAATGAAAATAAAAATGATTTTTTGGGGGTTATGTTCCTCACATCCCCATATGGGGGGGGGGGGTTACTCCCATTTATTCCATCTGAAAGCAAAGCTCTGAGTTCATTAACTTGTACAATTTTGCAAATATTGCAGACACTACTTTATATAATGCAATCAGAATTAAAATGTCAACTGTTCTGCTTTAGGATTTTTTAAAGAGTAATTGGTATAAGATTTTTAGAAAGACAACACGTTTCCAGAAGAGCAGGATGTTAGAGAAATCTAAGTTTTATCTGTCTGGGGAATGTAAACATTTCATCAGAAAAATTTATATTCTTTCACCTGAATATTATATTCATTTTTTTTGTGTCTTCATATATTAAATTCAAAGAAATGACTGGCATACATTAACCTTCATTTCAGTTTTACAGTCTATGTTTGAAGATTTCAGTTATTTAAGTGGAATTTTAAATTCTCTAGTCAGTAATGAACAGTACTGGGGTATGTAACTGGCAGCTGGTGCACCAGGATAAGGCTATGTAATTCTTATGATGTGCTGCAGGGGTTAATACCCTCAGCATTCATTTGCTGATTTTTGAGTAAGTCTCTTAACCAGACATTGCTTCTGGGTCACCCCTGAAAAGGGACAATGTGTCCGGTGGCCCTACCTGATTAATAAATGGGTTTGGTTATTATTAAGCAATTGTTATGCATACAGGTTATTTAGAAGTTCATAGGTTCATAGGTTCATAGGTTCATACTAGGCTATCTGCCTGAGGGCATTTACAAGCCTAGCCCATCGTTTTGTGGCTTACGCCACCCCTTTAGTATGGGGAACTATACCCCTTATTTTGCTGTGCCTCTGTCGAGCAGTGACACTGAGGTAATCCCTGGGGTATATCTGCGATCTCCCATCCATTGGTCAAGATTTCTCTTGAACAAGGCCAGCGAGGTGCTCTGCCTCACATGTACCGGGATTTTGTTCCACAGCATAGGGAGTCTTTGGGTGATGAATCTATCCCTCCAGCACGTCCTATTAATAGCCGTGTCGAGGTTTAAGTCTCCCGCCCTTGTGGCTCTGATGGATCTAGATTTTTTAGGTGAAGCATATTCATCAAATCTGGGTTTGACATGGCCTTGTATGTTAGGCAAAGGTCACCTCTGAGCAAGCGTGGCGACTGAATAGAGCTGGAGTTCTTTCAGTCGGGCAGCATAGGACAGATTTTGAGACCCTTTATCCTTTTGGTGAGGAACTTTTGTGGCCTCTCCAGCTGCTGCAAGTGTCGGGTCAGATACATTCGAATGGGGCATTGTACTCAATCATTGGTCTGATGAGTGATGAGTAAAGGGAGACTATGACCTCCCTTGATCTAGATGAGAATCCCTTCATGATAAGGTGGGCAATGTAGAAGGTCTTCCTAACTACTTTAGCTACATGGGTGTCGAATGACAGACTACTATCAACCTGGGTCCCCAGGTCCCTGATAACTTCTTCTGTGCACAGTGGATTGCCACCTATTTGGTAGCTAGGGGTAACCTTGTTTTTCCCGAAGGGTATGACTATGCATTTTTTGGCATTTAACTTTAGGCCGTGGCTCTGGCACCAGTTATCCGTTTCTGTGAGACCCTTCTGAAGGATATCTGTGTCAGATGTGTTTTCTACTATGGCCCAGTTTGCAGTCATCTGCAAACTTTGTCAGCCATAACCCTCCTGTGTTTGCTTGTACTGGAAAAGTAGACGCCAAACAAGAGTGGGCCCAGGACTGAGCCCTGTGGGACACCACTTGTGACAGGCTTTGAGTCTGACATGGTGCCAGCAACTCTGACCCTGTGGGTTCTGTCACTCAGCCAGTTTGCAACCCATCTTGTGATATATGGGTTAACATTTAAGCTGATGAGTTTTTCAATGATACCCGAGTGGGGTATTGTATCGAAGGCCTTAGCCAGATCGAGGTAGGCTGTATGGACTGCCTTTCCCTCATCAATGGCTTTGGTGACTGTTTCAAAAAGTCAACCAAGTTTAAAAGGCATGATCTGCCTTTGACAAAGCCAAACTGGGTTGGATCCAAAGTCTGCAAATTCCCTATGTCTTTATTTATGAGGTCCATTATGATCCTCTCCATGGCTTTGCAGATAAGGCTTGTCAAGCTAATGGGCGGTAATTTCCAGGGTCGGTGGAGGCACCGCCTTTGTGAAGTGGGACCACAGTTGCAGTGCGCCACTCCTGGGTGCGTATCCAGAGGTAAGACTTTGATTAAACAGCTGTCCTAGCTGTGGGTTTAATTCCTCATTGAGTTCGTGGAGCACACAGCCGGGGACACCATCAGGTCCCATGGATGCTGTGTTTTTTCTTTGGAGAGAGCAGTTCTCACTTGGGCGCTGGAGATGTTTGGGGGCTGCAATCGTTTGGTATAGATATCTCTCCTTTTGGGGAGGGGAGAAGTTTGCACTGAACCTGTCAGCCAGTATGTTGGCAATGTCTGTAGGATCAGTAATCTTCACATCATTTTGAACTAGTTCTGAGCATATCTGGGAGTTTCCTCCTAGGTTTCTAACATAGCTAAAGAAGGCCTTATGATTGTCTTTTGAGTCTTTAGCTATTTTTCTCTCAAAATTTGCTTTGGATGATTTTATGAGAGCTCTTAGTTTTTTACTTATAGTGATCAAGGGTGTCTTACCTTTTAAGGATTTTGCTCTATCTTGTAGTAGCTTCCTCCTTTTGTTGTAGAGTTTGTTTATGGCTGGGGTCCACCAGACTGGACACTTGCCTTTGGTACAAAGAGTCTTTGTTTTGCTTGGGATTGCCTTATCCATGCAGTCCTGCAGGTGCTGGTAGAAGGCATTTGTAAGTGATTCAGCGGCTAGAGTACTGTTTTCCGCCAGCTCGGGGGCCTTAAAGGAGACCACACTAGTCTTTAGAAGTGTGAAGTCGGCTTTTGAGAAGTTCTTTACTGTGGTCTTTTTTATTTCAGGTGGGGTTGGGATGAGGACCTCCAGCGAGATTAGTTTGTGATCTGATCTCACCAGTGAGGGGTATACCTCCGGTGTTGAACATTGTGCTCCCATGTTCGTGATGATGAGATCAAGTATGTTATCTCCTCTTGTGGGGATGGTGACTAGTTGTTCCATGGCATTTGAGTTTATGAATTCCAGGAACTTTTGGGCTAGGGTGTTTGGGCTTGAGTAGTGTTCCCAGTCTATATTAGGGTAATTGAAGTCACCTAGTATGATGGTGTTTGGTGATACATTTATCCCTCTAGTGTTTTCAGGAAGGCCATGTGAGGTTCCTGAGTTTGTGAGGGTGGCCTGTAACATGCTACAATTTGCAGAGCAGTCTTGCCTACGGTTAATTGCACCTGGATGGTCTCCGATGCATCGCGTTGCCACCAGTCTTGAGGTGTGGGTGTCCTTGATGAATATGGATACCCCCCCTCCTTTCTTGGTATTGTCCGGATTTTGGGGCCGGAACGCATGATATGAGGTAAAACCTGATAGCGCTGGGGTGCTCTCAGGAGCCTTGAACCAGGTTTCTGTCACAGCACAGACATCGATGTTCTCCATACTGAGAAGGGCCTCGAGTGCGTGCATTTTGAGATTTAGACTTCTGGCATTGAGCAGCATTACCCTTAGTTTTTTTCCTTTTTTGTGTTCTAGGGTGGTAGGTTTAGAATTTGAGCCTTGCCTAAAAAAGGCACTATGGGGGTGGCAAGAGCCTTTGCCAATATTCGGAATCCCAGGGGTGACAGGTGCAAGCCGTCCCTTGCGAAGCAGCGTGGCTTGTCCAGCATGTCATCCCAGGCAGACAGATACTGGATCCCCTTAGAATGACACCAGTGTTTAAGCAAAATATGGTAAATATTTATGTGCTTGGTGAGCTATTCCAATGCCCATGAAATACCCTGTAAATAACTTCTGACTATAAGCAAGTAATATTCTGAAGGATTGTATCTCAATACTGTTAGGAACTCCTGAAATAAATGAAGTAGTTAATTCTTAAAAATTTCCTGAATCTCCTCATGGAAAGAGGAATTCCATTTTTTTTAAACAGAAACAGCCTTGTAGGGGTTAAAGGCCTGCACAAGACCATGAACTAAGACCAGTAAATCACTCCTCCCCAGGGTAACTGATGTGGAAGAATACAAATGTTTAGTTTTCTGCCTCTTTTTGACAGACCCAGTATCACCAGCAGCAACTTCCACAGGGATGGGCACAATATTCTAGCTAAGCAGGTAAACATTCCCTGTCCCGTCTCCCAGCACTAACAAGATTAACTTCCCATTGCCCACTGAAGTACTCCCCACAGAGGATGTGTCTAACCCCCTGTCCATGGTGGCTGTATGTAATACACCAGTGGGATCCAAAGAATAAGATCAGTGGTCTGAGGAATCAGCTTTGACCACAGCAGTCACCCATCTGTGGCTGAGGCAAAATAGCAGCCTGCTGTGGTGGCAAAGGCTGATTTCCAGTATTCTTCTTTTTGTAGATGGAAGAAGGTCCAGCTGAGGAATCAGTATGTTGTTCCATGGTCAAGGTGAAAATTAATTGTTGTTTCCTGGAGAAGCTTAGCAGCAATAGTCAATCAAACAGGAAAAATAGCAAAAAAGTAACATTTTCTGCATAAAACACAGTAAAAAAGCACTTTAAATGCTTTCCCCATCCAAAAAAATAAATTAACTACAGTTTCTCCACAGAAAAAGTAGTTTTAAACAACTTTTAATGACTTTTTAGCACAAAAGTAAAAAGCTGCACTCCAGTCTAAAAGTAAATAAAAGTCGAGACAGTCAATAAAAGCACTTTTTCCTTGCTTAAAAGTACTTGATTTTTTTTAAAAAAAAGGTACATTTTCAAAAAGAAAAAGTAAAATGAAATGTTTCCCCTCAAAGGCAACTTATCTGCCCAACAATGGGGTAGTGTTAGCTGACCATCGATCCTCGAGAGCCTACAATGGAGTGCTGTTCTTGGCAGCAGAAAAACTCTTGAAGGTCTTGTTGGTGAATCAACTTTACTTTTAGCCAGCTCAGCTCAAACTGACTAATGGTTTGGGAGTGTGGAAGGTGCCCTGTAGCTTTGGAGGCTGCCCAGCTGTTATGTCCCGTGCAGGATATAACCTGTGCAGCCTAGGCTACTGCAGCAGTGATCATTATGATGAACATCTTATAAAAGCATATGTCTGCACACAAAATTATAACAGTTGCTTATGGCTTTTCTGATGAATACGAAAGCTGGAAAAGCTTTCTTAAATCAATTAATTCATTGCTAATTTTCCAATTTGCAAACAAATCAGTTGTTATTTGTAACTTTCTGAATGTTAAGGATTTCATTTTCAGTGAAAGTTATATTTAGAAAAAGTGAGACAGCATCATTAGGACTGCATTGATACATTACTGAAATTAATTAGCATCTGTAAAATTATGTTATTTTCATTGCATTTTAATGTGAGGGGAATATAATGGATTCACCTGCAATTGATTAGTGAAAGAGAAAATGTACCTTTGTACTCAAGTGTAAAACTGAGAGTACATGAAACCATTTTAATATGAAGCATTCTTTAGTCATGTTGGCAGAACAAAGTACAGTTGTGTAAATAAACTTAACCATAACAGTAGATGTTCAAATGGCCACTGTTGTAGTAGCCTTAGATATATGGGTACTATCCTACTAAGGATGTAACAGCCAGTCATCTTACAAAGCTGAAGAGGATGTTCCATGCACCCAAACCATTAGTGAGCTTGAGCAAAGCTGAAGAAAAAGAGTGCTTTGGATGCCAAGTCCTTTGGAGTATTCATGCCAATTAAGACAAGGAGACTAGATCCCTGGGAAGGTCAATGCTAGAAAAATAAAAATAACTGTCCTCACCCTGGCAAAAGAAAAAAAAAATTACTAAAACAGAAGGATGGAAGTGTCATATGTAGCAGTGATCATTGAAATATCTACAGTTGTGGTGAGTTTACTTACATAACTGCACTGTGTTAATCATATTGATCACTGCTGCATAAGCCTTAGCTACATGAGAATATTACTATAGCTTAAATTGATTGGGAGGGGGAAGAAAGTGGGTCCAAAATTCCCTGAAAAATTGTCCCAACAAAGCCTGTCCTTGACTTGAAGAATGAATCTAGTTTGTAGTGCTTTAAAAAGGTATGTACAGTGAACCAAGTTGCTTCTTCTGGAATACTTCTAGAATCCAACCCTTTCCAAAAAAACACAGATGAAGCTAATGCCCTAGTAGAATGTGTCTTGACCCTGCCTGGAGTTTCCTTATTATGGTGGATATAACAAAATATAATTGAATGAAACAACCAATTTGAAATAGTCTACTTTCATACAGGTTGTCCTTTCTTCTTAACTCCACAAGGAATGAACTGATCAGAATTTCTGAAAGTTTTAGTTCTTCCAAGATAATATCTGAGTTGCCTGTGGACATCCAAAGTATGGAGAATCCTTCCTCCCTTTTTTTAGGTTCTTGAGGCATGACTGGTAGATGGCTAGCTCAGCTCAAAGTACACTTGGATACCTGACTTTAGGAATAAAGGAAGGATTAGTTCTCAGGAAGACCTTATGTTGTTGTTGTCTTTTGGCTTTTCCCGGTTAAGGGTCGCCACAGCGGAACTCCGGTCCGCTAATGATTGGCAGTAGATTTTCACAGTGCCGAGTTGCCAGCTCGATGCCCAACCATCAACAAAGGCACGCCCATTCACACATGTCTTTCAGAAAGCCACTCGACCCGTGGGGAGGACATGCAGACTCCACACAGAAGGCACTCCCTGCACACTAGCTGAGAATCGAACAGAAGAACCTCTTGCTGTGAGGCAACAATGCTACCGCTGCACCACCGCAGATTACAAGACCTTATATTTGTGGAAAATTAGATAAGGTTGGCCTACCATAAGAGCTTGCAACTCAATAATCTTCTTGCAGAAGTCAGAGCAATAAACAAAACTGTTTTCAATGTCCAAAACCTCAAGCCAGCCTGATGAGCTGATTCAAATGGAGCAAGAGTCAATTTTTCAAGGACAAAATTAAGATCCCTAAGGAGAACCACCTGATTTCTAGGAGACTTGGTATGCAACACCCTTTTCAAAAAACACACTGAAATGGCCGACTAATGTACTTTGGAGGAGTAAGACAGGCTAGAGGATAATGTTTCATGCAAATAATGCATAACGACAGAAAGAATAGCCTTAAAAGGGTCCCTGTTTTTGTCTTGGCACCAAATATTTGTTAATATATGATTTTCAAGTAGGAAATATTCCTGCCTGTTTTAATACCTGCTGCATGTCTGCAAAAAATATGTGCCTAAAAGATATTAAGGTTGTTATCATACAGGCAGTAAGTTGCAGTTGTTTGGAGATGGGATGTAGCAAGCACCCCCAGTCTTTTGTGAATAGGTTCAGCCTGTAAGGAAGCTTGTGGTAATTGCTCCTGGCCATTTCCAGAAGAGCAGAAAACCACAAATGGCATTTGGAGAGTCCTTCTGAATCTTCAAAATGACCCTGGATATTAGGAGAAAGTGTAGAAATGCATACAAGAACATCCTGTTCAAAGAAAAGGAAAGGTATCTGTTTTCCAGGCCTCTTTAGATGGAGTCCTGGAGTAGAATTTTGGCAACTGATGTTGTGATTGGGGGAAAAAAATCAATTTGAAATGTTCCTCACAGTCGGATCAATTCCTGTAAGACCCCTTGGTCAGTTTGCATTTGTGAGGGGCTGAACTGGTCCTGCTCAGCTTGTCTAACACAACTTTTTGCTTTGACAGGGTATAAGATATCTGAAGAGTGAGAGTGTGCTGGAAAGCTGTATCCAAGGCTACTATGGCCAGTCTGCATGGATGATACGATCTGTTACTCCATGTTTGTTAAAGTGCCAAATTACTGTGGTGCTGTCTGTGACCATTTGTAACAGTCATGGGGAGGATAGATGATTGTCAGATTCTCTTTCATATTTATGTGTTTTGGTCTCTCTTTTCCATTCCCAAGTCTCTGCATTTTTATCCACATAGACACTGCTCCCCAAGAAAGCCTGTGGCATCTGTTGTTACAGACTGTGTTGGAGCTGGCAGGGAAAATGGGAGAGAAAAACTGAGGTAAATGTTTCTCTCCGCTCATGAATTTTCCTTCTTATAAATCCCAAAACTGGAATCTGGAATGTCACTGAATGTTGATTCAGAAACCATATTGACTTTAGGTACCACAGAAATCTTCTCATACGGAGTCTTGCTAGTGGAATAAAGAGAATAATAGATGCCATAAGTTCTATTATCCTAAAAAAATGACACTGCTGAGACTTCTGTTTGAGATGAAAAACTCAAGAAAAGATCTAAGTATAGAGCTACTTTTTCCTGTGGAAGAAAAGTTTTTTTACCTAGGTTGTCTAGCAAATACCTGAGGAAAAATTCCAGGGAGAATGAGTTAAACAAGACTTTTGGATGTTCTCTTGAAACGCCAGTTTGTGTAGGAGATCTTTCAACCAAGTGGGAGATTCCTGACACTTTGAAAGCAACTCTGCAAATATAAGAAAGTAAATAAATAAGGAAAGATGTGAATGTCTTGCAGTCTGCACTAGGCTATCACTCCATCTAGACACTTTGTAAATACCCTTGGAGCAGTGGATAACCCAAAGTGTAATACAATGAACTGAAATTGTGATGCAGGCACAGAAACCTTAAGAAATGTCTGAAATCGGGAGTTATAGGACCAGTTCAGCCACTCACAAATGCAAACTGACCAAGGGGTCTTACAGGAATTGATCCAACTGTGAGGAACATTTCAAATTGATTTTTTTCCCCCAATGGTAAATATCTTTTAACTCTAAGGTCACCAGAAAACTTAAATGGGGAATCACAGGTCACATGATGTAAAGAGACAACATTTAGAATTTGGGCAATATCACAAACTGGTTTACTAAGGAAAGATCTTGACTTGGTCTCATGAACTGAGCATTAAAGGTTTGTCAGGGTGGGAAGGAGAGGGCTCCTACTTTCTTCTTGGAACCTCCCTACCATTACTTTTCAAATGTCTGCTTGCCAGAAGTTTGCAGTGTCTGCTTCGTTTGTGTTTTGTAAAACGTTACAGAGGTAGCATAAAATCCCTTTGCAAACTTGGAGAATAAAGGCTGAAAAATATGTGAAGTTCCCTGAATCAGCTTGCCTCTCTCATAAAATTTTTAAGGACCTCTGCAGCAGATGACGCAAAAACTACCTCTCTGTCTAAGGGAGAATTCAAAATTTTAACTTTTAACATCCTTGGGAAAGTTTTGAGTACACCACCAAGCAAACCTCCTTATAGCAGTTGCAGGAGCAGCAATCCTGGAAGTAGCATCAGGAAAATCATAATCACATTTCAAAGAGTAGGTAGCCACTTGAGACATGGAGGTAAAGGGATTATTCAAAAATGCTTTTTTCCTCAGATGAGGGAGAAGATGCCATACTATTCCTCATAACCACAAATTAGGAAAGCACAAACTATAACATATAGCCTACACAAATGAGAATTCTAAAAATGTCTTGCAGAAAAATACTCTTTTTTTCACAAACTATATGTTCTTGTCAGAAGAGCAGGGATTGGTATTAGCCATCTGTTTAGCAGCAGCTGGATTTACCAGAGAAATCATTGCTGGCACTGATATGGGTTATAATATAAAACTATATAATATTTAGGAACTTCTTACAATCTATCTGCATTCTTTGGGGAAGCAGGCTGGTTGACAAGCAAGTTACAGGCTGCAATAAATATATCCTCCACAGCTGGAAGAACAGGAGGAACTGTAGTAGGGTCAGGAAATTCCAGTTGCAACAAATCATAATTTTTCTTATGATTCAGTGGAATATAATTATGTTCTCACTAAAACAACTGTACATTTTGGAAATTATTTCATAGGTTCATAGGAAATTACTAGGTCAGTGGCTTAAGAGCCCTTACAAGCCTAGTCAATATAATCTGATTTTGCCCAATATATGGCCCATAGGGGCAAGAAGATGTTTGTGCCTGTGCATTGAGTATGCTAAAGATTGTCTCGTCCATTAAAGACATAGGCACAAAACTTTGCAATTCCCCATCCATTGATCCAAACTGCATTTGAAGAGGCCCGAGGAAGGGGTCTGCTTGACATGAATAGGAAGCCTGTTCCAAAGAAGGGGCAGTCTCAGAGACCAATATCTGTCTCTCTAGCACATTTTGTTTGAGTTGCTGACTAAGTTTAGATCTCTAGATCAGGTGACCATCATGCTGTTTGACTTACAGATGTCTAGAAACTCCATCAGGGCTGGATTTGTGAGTGTCTTTCAGGTCAAACATAGGTCACCCCATAATAGTCAGCAGGAGATACAGTAACGAGATATGGCATTTACTCTATCCACATAGGACATATTGTTTACACCCTGCATTTTCTTTGTGAGAAACCTCTGAAGTCATTCCAGCTGCTGTAAGTGCCTAGTCAAGTACATGCTGAATGATGCATTGTATTTGATTATTAGTCTAATGACAGCTAAGTACAATGGGACTACACTTTCCTTGGATCTGTATACCATACCTTTACTTATAAATTGTGCTACATAGAAGAATCTCTTCACCACTGTTGACACATGGTGGTCAACGTTTAGGCTATATATATGTGTGTACCTAGGTATCTCACCTCTGAGTCTACTCTTAGGTGTCTGCTATTGATGTTGTAATTTGCAGTGATATTTGACTTTCCAAAGGGTATTATAATGCATTTTTTACATTTAGCTTTAGGTCATGGTTCTGGAACCAATCATTTGTCTGATGTAGACCCTCCTGAAGGATATCTACATCATTGGGGGATCCAATGATTGCCCTCAGCTTGCACTCATTGGCAAACTTTGTCATGCAGGGGCCTTCCACATTAGCCTTGACTTCAGAGAAGTATATTTCAAACAGGAATAGTTCCAGCACTAAGCCCTGTGGCATACCAATGGTAACTGTCTTCTTGCTGGCTCTGGATTCATCCACTTTAACCACTTGTGTCCTGTTCATGAGCCAATTGGCTATCCATCTGGTGATATAGGGATTTATACCCAGTTTTATGAGTTTATACCTGAGTGGGGAGCTGCATCAAATGACTTGTCCAGGTCAAGGTAGGTGGTATGTACTGTTTTACCATCATCCATGGCCTTAGTGACTTTCTTAAAGAAATCCACCAAATTCAGTAGGCATGACCTGCCCTTGACAAAGCAGAATTGGGTCAGGTCCAGTGTTTGGAGGCTTCCTATGTCAGAATTTATCAAGTCCATGATTATTCTTTTCAGGGCCTTACATATAGGACTATTCAAACTTATGGGTCTGTGATTTCCTGGGTCAGTGCATGGTCCCCCTTTGTGTAGTGGGATGACTGTTGTTGTCCTCCACTCTATTGGGACAAAGCCATTCCAGAGACTGTGGTTAAACAGAGATCCTAATGATCCTGATAAGTCCTGATTTAAGTTGTTTAAGAGGAAACCTGCTATATCATCAGGTTCCAGTGAAGCCATGTTTTTAGCTTTAGAGAGAGCAGTGGCAAACAATTCTTTAGTGATAATTGGGGGTGAAGTGGTGGACAGTATTTCTTGGTGGAGAACTGGCGGTATTAGGGAGGTGAAGTTTTATCTGAATCTGTCAGCCAGCAGCTTTGCTATATCTTCTAGCTGAGTATAGGTGATGCCAACTGCAACTAATTCTGCACATTATTGGTTGTTGTCCTTAAGAATGCAGACATAACTGAAAAATGTCTTATGGTTATCCTTAGCTTTGGAGGCTATTTTTACCTCAAAGTTTGCTTTCAGAGACTTGAATAGTTTCCTGATTCACTAGTTTAGACTAATGAGGGATTTTTTGCTGTCATGTGCACATTCCCTCTTACTTCTTAACAGGATTTTCTTCCTTTTGTTATACAACCTATTATTAACAAGGTCCACCAGGGCAGCTTGTTTTTGCAGTTTGACCTTGTTTATATGACTGTGCAAGGCTTTTGTGTATGCCTTGGCATAGTTTTCTGTGTTTTCTGGATTTGTGGAGCTTGGAAACTAGCTACGTCATCTCTTAACAAGAAGTAATTTACCTTAGAGTTATTAAAATATTTGAGGTTGGGGAGGTACTAGTTTTACCTTGATTTCAAGAGATACCGTTTTGTGATCTGATCTTACCAGTGACCACATCACACTAGGGGGGGTGGTGCCACCACTCTGAGCACTCTCTCATAGTTGTGAGTGCCAGATCTAGGATATTTGTTCCCCTACTGGGAGGGCAGACTAGCTGAAATTACAAAGTCAAGAAGTCTTTGGCCCTGCATATTAGTTGTTGTGCATGCCTCCCAATTAATGGAGAGATAGTTAAAATCACCCATGAGTATGGTATTGAGCTGGATGTTGAATGCTTCTAGTAACATCAAGTATGATGTATGGGTTTCTTGGTTCATGGTGGGGGACCTATAGCTAACAAGAATATGGTAATGGATTTTTCCCCATGTTTAGTTGCACATGAAGTAGCTCAAGCAGAACATATCATTGGACCAGCCTTGAGGTGTGCTTATCCTTTATGTAGATAGATACATTTCCACCTTTTGCTCTTCCATGTTCAGTGGCAGCTTTGAACTTATGAAATTCATTATAATTCACTCTGAGCACTCTCCCATAGTTGCGAGTGCTAGATCTAAGATATTTGTTCCCCTACTGGGAGGGCAGACTAGCTGAAATTACAAAGTCAAGATGTTTATGGTTCTGCAAGTTAGTTGTTGTGTATACCTCCCAGTTAATGGAGAGGTAGTTAAAATCATCCATGAGTATGGTACTGGGCTGGATGCTGAATTATTCTAGTAACATCACGTATGATGTATGGGTTTCTTGGTTCATGGTGGGGTCCTATAGCTAACAAGAATATGGTAATGGATTTTTCTCCATGTTTAGTTGCACATGAAGTAGCTCAAGCAGAACATATCGTTGGACCAGCCTTGAGGTGTGCTTATCCTTTATGTAGATAGATACATTTCCACCTTTTGCTCTTCCATGTTCAGTGGGAGGTTTGAACTTATGAAAGACATTATAATCATGCATTGCCAGAGTGCTTTCTGTGGCTTTGAACCACGTTTCAGTAACTGCACAGACATCAGCATTCTCAAGGGTGAGGAGGGCTTCTAGGCAGTGCGTTTTTTTTTTTTCTGAGATGAAGGTAAGACTGTGCACACAACCTACCTTGACCTGGCCAATGCTTTTGATGCAATACCCCACTCAGGCATTATAGACAAGCTCACTGTTTTAGGTTTAAACCCTTTTATCACCCATTGGATAGCCAGCTGGCTCAGTGATAGAACCCAGGAGGTCAAAAATAGGTGAGGCCACCTCCACCAAAAGGCCAGTCACTAGGAGAGTCCCCAAGGGCTCAGTAGTGGGCCTGGTCCTTTTTGGTATCTATTTCTCTGAAATGGAAGCAAATGCTGAATGTTTATGGCTGACTAAGTTTTCAGATGATGAGGGTTATCATCGACTCCCCTGCAGACACTAGCATTGTTCAAGAAGGTCTATCCCTGACTAACAAATGATATCAAAGCCAAGGTCTTAAACTCAATGCTAAGAAATGTGCAGTTGTACACTTTGGAAAGTCAAATATCCAAGCAAATTACAGTCTTGATAATACGCCCCTAAGGGTTGACCCAGTGGTCACGGATCTGGGTATGCATGTAGACAGTAGCCTTACCTTTGACCACCATGTTGCCACAGTGGTGAGTAAATATTTTTCTTTTGTGCAACTTATAAGTAAGGCCATGGCATCTAGGTCCAAAGAGTTCATCATCCCACTGTACTCTTCCCTCATCAGACCAATCAGAGAGTACACTGCTCCCTTCGGTAGGTACCTGACCAGGCATATGCAGCAACTAGAGCAAACACAGAGCTTCTTTACAAAAAGAATACAAGGTGTAACAAACCTGCCTATGCAGAACACTGTATAGCCCTTTCCCTTTACTCAGTTTCCCATAGATTGCTGAGGGGTGATCTATGCCTGGCTTACAAGGCATCCATAATCCCCACACGTATGAATCTGTTAATATTCATCAGTCAAAAAGCACCAGAAGTACAAGGTCTAGGGATCTTAATTTTGTTTGTGACTTAAACAGAACATGCTGCAGAGACAGATATGAGTCCCAGAGACTGCTACTGCTGGGGAACAGGCTTCCCATCCATGTGAAGCTAAGTTTGTCTATTATCCAGTTTAAGAGCAGCCTAGACCAGTGGATGGGGAATGGGAAATGTATACCAGGTCTGGCACCCATGTCCTTTACAGCCAGAGGAATCTTATAAATGCCTGGCCCTCAATGTCCTATTTAGTTACAAGGCATTGTTATTCTGTTGGCAAAACATAGCTAGGCCCCCTGAGCTAAGTGTAATAATGATCTATGAATCTATGAAACTCCTAGCATTGAGCAGTATAGCCTTTTAATTATCCTGAGTTATGCTGGAAGGTTTGTCTGTTTGGCAATGCCTAAGCAAGGCACTATATGGGTGGATAATGTTTTGGCCAATATCTGAAAGTCTAGAGGTGACAGGTGAAGACCATCTTTGGTAGAGCAGCATGGCCTGTCAACCATGTCCTCCCAGGCAGACAAGTATTGAACTGCTTTGGAATAACACCAGTAGCTTAGCCAGTTTTTAAAGTATATTTATTTTATTTATTTATTTAACATTTGTTGACCGGGCTAGTCTAGCTGGATATATGTCCATTTTCAGTAGAGGCCCGGGGAGAAAAGCTCCACAAAGAACAGACAAAATTAAAAACAAATTACAGTTACAAAGCATTTAACTTCAGTGACAGATCCATTAAAGTTTAGATAAGATACAATACAGATAAAACACCAAACCACCCTCCCAAACCCAGGAACCCCACTCGGCCTTCCTGAGAAGACTGGAAAATATGAAGGTCTCTCCAAACACCATTATATTGGGTGACTTCAACTACCCAAACATAGACTGGGAGAATTACTCTAGCTCCAACACCCTAGCCCAAAGGTTCCTAGAATTTATAAACTCAAATGCTATGGAACAACTTGTTACCACTCCCACAAGAGGGGAAAACATACTGGACCTGATCATCACCAACATGGGGACTCTGTGCTCCAGACCAGAAGTGTATCCCTCACTGGTAAGATCAGACCATAAACTAATCTCACTGGATATTCACATCCCGACCCCACCCCCTGCCCAGAAAACCACAGTGAAAAACTTCTCTAAAGCAAATTTCACACTCCTCAAAACCGAGGTGGAATCCTTCAAAGCCCCTGGGCCTGTGGAAAATACGGGCCAGACAGCAGAATCCTTTATAAACGCATTCTATGAACACCTTCAGGAATGCATGGATCATGCAATCCCAAATAAAACCAAGACCCAATCCTCCAAAGGCAGACGTCCTGTCTGGTGGACCTCAGCCATAAACAAACTATACAATAGAAGGAGGAAGCTACTACATGATAGAGCAAAATCCCAAAAAGGGAAGGCATCTCTGATCAGTATTAGCAAAAAACTATGGGCACTCATAAAATCATCTAAGGCCAGCTTCGAGAGAAAAATTGCACAGGACACTAAGGATAATCACAAGGCTTTCTTTAGTTATGTTAGGAACCTGGGTGGGAATTCCCAGATATGCTCAGAATTAGTCCAAAATGACAAAAAATACACCGAACCCACGGACATTGCCAACATCCTAGCTGACAGGTTCAGAGCAAACTCCCCCCCACCCCACCAAAAGGGCGAATATCTATCCCAGCAGAGTGCTGCCCCCCTGACATCTCAGATGCTCAGGTAAGAGCTGCCCTCTCCAAAGCAAAAATCACAGCATCGATGGGACCAGACGGTGTCCTGGGCTGCATCCTACATGAACTCCAAGAAGAGCTAAACCCAAACATAAAACTACTGTTCAGTCTCAGCCTTACTACAGGATATGTACCCAAAGAGTGGCGTACAGCAACAGTGGTCCCTCTCCACAAAGGTGGTGCCTCAATGGATCCTGGAAACTATCGCCCCATAAGCTTGACTAGCTTGGTCTGCAAAGCTATGGAAAGGATCATCATGGACCTCATAAAGATATTGGGGACCTACAGACACTGGATCCTACCCAGTTCGGCTTTGTTAAGGGCAGATCCTGCCTCTTAAACCTGGTTGATTTCTTTGAAACAGTCACCAAGGCCATTGACGAGGGGAAGGTGGTCCACACAGCCTACCTGGACCTCGCAAAAGCCTTCGATACAATACCCCACTCGGGCATTATAGATAAGCTCACCAGCTTAAATAAAACCCCCTATGTCACTAGATGGGTTGCAAACTGGCTCAAGGACTGAACCCACATGGTTAGAATTGCTGGAGCCATGTCAGACTCCAAACCAGTTACAAGTGGCGTCCCACAAGGCTCAGTCCTGGGACCTCTCTTGTTCGGTATATATTTCTCGGAGGTACAGGCAAACACAGAAGGACTGTGGCTGACCAAGTTTGCAGATGACTGCAAACTGGGCACCATAATCGACTCTCCAGCCAACACAAGCATCCTCCAAAAGGGCCTCATAGGAACAGACAACTGGTGCCAGAGCCATGGCCTCAAGCTAAATGTCAAAAAGTGTAGTCATCCCCTGTGGCAAAAACAAAGTGCCCACAAATTATCACATAGGTGGTAATCCATTAAGTACAGAAGAAGTAATTAGGGACCTGGGGACCCAAGTTGATAGCAATCTCTCATTTGACAACCACGTGGCCAAAGTGGTTAGAAAAACATTTTATATAGCCCACCTAATCATGAAGGGATTCACATCTAGATCAGGGGAGGTCATCGTGCCTCTTTACTCATCCCTCATCAGGCCCATAATTGAGTACAATGCCCCTTTTGGGATGTACCTTACCAGACACCTGCAGCAACTGGAAAGACCCCAAAAGTACCTCACCAAGAGGATCAAAGGGCACAAACAGATGCCATATGCTGCCCGGTTAAAGAAACTCCAGCTCTACTCAGTGGCATACCGCCTGCTCAGAGGCGATCTGTGCCTGATGTATAAAGCCATGTCCAACCTGGAATTAATGGACATGCTGCAGCTCTGAAAATCCAAATCCCATCGAGCTATGTGCTCAAGAGACTTGAACCTCAGCACTGAAATAAATAGGACATGCTGGAGGGACAGATTCATAACCCAGAGGCTCCCTTCACTCTGGAATAAAATCCCAGTCCAGGTTAGGCAGAGCCCCTCATTGACTCTCTTCAAGAGGAATCTTGATGAGTGGATGGGAGATCGTAGGTTTACCCCGGGTATCACTTCTGTGTCACTGTTAGACAGAGGCACAGTATACTAACCTCGAAAAAGGGCATAGCAAAATTAATTTTAAATGGGTGGCGAAAGCCAAACACACTCTGGCAAGGCTTATAAATGCCCTAGGGCAGATAGCCTAGTATGAACCTATGAACCTATGAACCTACGTAGAGCAGGAAGCAGGAAGTGTATCTATTAAGTCTAGTTGGATAAACTAAGTCCAACTTTCAGGTAAAGTGACTTTTAAAATATGAAGAATATAAGGTGGAATAGCTAAGGAAAAGTTACGTGGTGATGTAACAGGAGGAGAGAGTTTTAGTCAGGGTTGCTGCAGGGATAGAGCCAGCGGCTAATACGATGAAGTTTAAGTTTCCTTTTGAAAAGTGAAGCAGAGGAGATATTTGTGAGGTCACCAGGTAGTAGGCTCCAGCTTTTTCCCACTGTGTAAGAGAAAAGGGAGTCACCTGCTTTATTGTTAGATTTATGCGTAGATACTAAAAGATTATTAGATGAGCGAAAGTTAGAAAGATTTTTATAAGTTCTGATGAGAGTTGTAAGAACTGGTGTTTTATCTGGATAATAAAGGATTTTTTGGGTGATAATTATTTGCAGAAATAAAAACTGATTGTGCAGTTCAAGCCAACTGAGTTGTTTTAAATTTAGGCAGTGGTGTGTTCTAAGTGGGGAGCTGGTAGCAAATCTGGCTATACTGTTACAGGAGATAGTCAACTTATTCAGGTTAGTTTTAGAGAGATTAGTATATATAGGTGAGGCATAGAAGAGGGTAGAGATAAGGTGGGTGTGGGTAATGGTAGGAGTGAGAAAGGGCTTGATTTTGTAGAGTGAGCCAAGTTTTTTGTTTATCGATTTTATTGTGGTATTAATATGAGTATCATAGTTAAGGCTATGTTCAATAGTAACCCCTAAAAGTTTGGTTGTTGTGTCAGGAGATATGACTGTGTCATTTTTGGATTTAATAGAGAAATGAAGTGGAGTAGATTTTTGTGTTGGAGTAAATAGCCATAGTTTAGTCTTTTTAGGGTTAAGGAGGAGACATTGCTGTAAAAAACAGTCTTCTACAAGCTCAAAGACATTTTGTGTGAGGGTCTGAAGTTCAGCTGGGCTTGTGGCTGAGGAGACTAAACTGGAATCATCATCATATTGTATGGTTACAGCTTAGGGGATACTAGAAACTAGATTGTTGATAAAGATTGAGAATAGAAGAGGACCTAGAATATATCGTTGGGATACACCAAGGGAGACAGGAAGAGAGGACAATAGAGTGTTTTCCCAGAGCACTGCCTGTTTCCGAATATATAAGTAAGACTTGAACCACTGTAGTGCTTGAGTGTCAAGTGAGAGTGATTTCAGAAGATTCAGGAGAATATGATGATTAACCATGTTGAATGCTTTTGAAAGATCAATAAAGACAGCAGATTTTCTGCTGGTATTGTGGCATCATCCTTGGATACAGCAGAATACTGCTCAATGCTAGACTCATACCTGCCTGTGACACATATTCTGAGAGCTCAATCATGTCTCTCTTCATATAGCCCAAGTAGGTCCATCTCTAGTCATTCACACCCACATGGACTATGACTGAGATATACTGGTACTTAAGAGTAAGTGACCTGAGTGCTTTGCATGATCTAGCAGATCTTGGACCCTGAGAGGCAAATAACTGTAACCTTCTCTGTAACCATTCTGGTAAGATGGACATAAGTTCGTCTCAAAATGGAATCTCCCATGATCAGAATATTGGGTTTTGGGGTGTTTCACCTTATGGGCTTGGCAGCTGTGACACAATGAGATGTGGCTTTATGTGTTGTGATGGGAATTGTCTTATTTGTGTGCATGCAGAATTTCTAAGGACTGTGCCTGAGAGGCATCTGAGGTTTGGGTAACTTACATGTGAGCACTTCAGCATATGTGGGTCTATATGTGTGGTCTTATGTGGCTGTGGTGAGTGATGTGTGTGAGTCACGAACAACCTGTTCATTGCTTTTTATGTTTGTTTGCGAGAGTCTAGCCTCCAGTGTCAATGTGTAACTACAACTGCCACATACTGTATTTGTCTGTTCAAAAATTAAGTGAATGTCTGTTTACATAACACAATTGCTACATTGCCTTAGGGTGCCCATGTTCACTAAGGCAGATGCAGAGATAGTACGAAAGTGCCCATCCATGGCTGCAAGTCCTAATGTGTACTTGCAAGGGATAAGAATGGTTGTTTTTGTAACCAGGCAAGGGAAGGGTGCTTACTTGATGAAATCTGCAGCTAACTTAACCAACGATGCTACCCAGCACTCAAACCAGATGGTCTCTGAGCAGCAATAGTCCTGGGTGCTGTAATAAGGTAAGGTCGAATTAAATAGACTTAACTAAATGTGTAAATGGTACTCACTGTGCAAATAGCTGCCATGTGTGTAACACAGGACTGAGGAAAAGTTTTGAGGTGTTTTTTCCAGGGTATTTCAACTTCTGGTGATTGCATATATACAAGGCACCAGCGACCACTGCTGCATGAAGAGCAGCTTCACACAAATGTGAGGCTTATATACGGTCAGAAAAAAAGCAATTTTGTACACTAACTATACCCTAAGGCAAATCAGGTAAGCATACAATGAGCTTTCTACCAGCAATTCTCAGCTTGTGAGTGGAAGAAGGAAGAACTGAGGAGATGGTAGGTTGCTCCTGCTAAATTGAAAAAAAGATGCCTGATTTCATGGGAAGACTTGCAGCAGCAGTTTATGAAACAGCTAATTGTTAAAAAAGACAAACTGTCCACCAAAAACTCAGTGAAAAGCACTTTAAACACTTCCCCATCCCACAAAAGTAAAATAACACAATATAAAACTGGAAAAAGTAGTTTTACTTTAGCTTTAATACATTTTTTCACAAAAGTTAAAATTAACACACCTGTTTAATTTACTAAGTCATGCAACAATCTATAAAACAACTTTTCCCAGTGTAAAATTATTAATTTCACTGAAGACGTTTGCTTTTTGTTATAAAATTAAAATGTGCAACCTTTTTTCTCTAAAGGGAACTTTTCTGCCCAGCAATGGAATTAGTTGACCGCATTCCAAGGTGAGCATTTTTCAGAGGCAGGAAATTCTGAAGGACTTGGCTCCCAGTCCACTTTTTTTCAGATCTGCTTGAGCTGATTTATGATTTGGATAAGATGAGGGTGGCCTTAAGTTATGGAAGCTGGCTGGCAGTTATACCCTTAACAGGATATAACCCATATAGGCAAGAATAGTGCAGTGATCACTATGAAGAGCATCTACTGGTACATTTGGTGTCCTATATTGCTTGTTCTTTATTGATCGATACTGTAAATGCTGCAAGGAGCCATTCTGCTTGAAATCTCGAAACACTTAAAGCAATACAGAAATAAGATCTGTCCCAAGGTACCCTGTTAGAAATATCTGAAGAAATTGAGAAAGTACAGAAAAAAAACGCCATGAAGCAAATGTCTCTTATGATTATGATTATGCTTATAGTGATGATGATGATGATTAAGGAGCAGAAATTGAAAACATCCACTAAAACAGAATCAGAGATTCCTCTCTCCTCTTATTTGGAATATGGAGTTTTATCTCCTAAAAAATTTCTTAAATGCATTTTCAAATACACAAGATGAGAGGTTTAAATAATGAAAATAAACATTTACATCAGACAACTTTATATCTTGACAACTGTATGTGCATCTGTGGGTGCAATAGGGGGTGTGCGTGGGGTGAGAATGCTAAGTTTGGAGATAGGTATAGAAATAAAGCAATACATTTTAGTATGACGTTGGGAGCAGTCAAAAACTGGTCATTTGGAAAGAGGAATGCAGATGAACAGTTAGGGATAAAACTCTCTTTAAAATATCTTTTTTAAATAAATCTAAGAAGTGGTATCTTTATAGAACCATGCTGTGGATGAATAAATGATTGCTTAGAAAATTGTCTGCATCACCTGTAAGTGCAAATGTGTAATGTTTTTTTTTTTTTAATTTTGTGAAATATATAAAGATCATGTAAAAAATAAATGACAAAGGAAGTATGAGCCAAATGGAAATAAAATAAAGTAAACCTGCAGTTACCCTATTGGCTCCATGTGACTAAGAATCAGCTTATACCCATTTATACTACAGATATGGCACTTATGTTCACATGCTATATTCTGTTGTTAACCTCAATGAAGGTGTACAATCTATAGTAAAAACATACTTTATGTGCAAAAAAACTGCTCCTGTTACCTAGCAGTGATGATGCCTGGATTCAATTACAGATTGCCCAAAGAGAAAATAAATAAATAAATACACTGCAGATAACATAGTCTGTACAAATGTTCCACCTCCTTTATAATAAAGCATATATTGCTTACTGTTTGTGTTGAACTTTACTGCATGTCATTTGCTTCGTATCTGAAATACAAATGAGTTTGAATTTAATCAATATAACCTGTTATCAATGAATACTGAACTCCATTTTTTTCACTTAGTTAAGGATGCTCTGCTGTTTTACAAAGAGTGAGATTAAATGCTACTTGCTTACCATATCATTTATTATACTTTTCTGATTTGATTTATGCTTAATTGCTGACATGTCAGTTATTGCGTCCTGAAAATTTACTCAGAACACTACTTATTGAAGAACATTGGCAGTAATGGGACAAATGCTATTTATCTTTCACTCTGTTTTATACAGACAGATTTGTAAAACAAATGTTTATCTGTATGCCTGTGTTTTGAGATCACAAGTATCAGCACCTGCAAAAACTCTTCAAATTTTATCTGACATCTGAAAATCTATGTTCTAGAGAAACTGTTTACAAAAGAATTAAGATTGATTTAACCCAAATCATAAGATAAACAATAAGAAATTAGAGCTATAGAATATAAATATGATAAAACTCTTAAAGGTTGAAGTTTATGAATTCAGTGCAATGATAAATATTCATGAACATAATAATTTATGCTTAGAGACTTGCAGAAAACATTGGCAGGAGTGATTTGAAAACTGAATGATATCCAGAGCTGCATGCTTTTCATTTCAGGAAAGTGAGGCCAGATTTGTTTTTACAGTGGCTACTTAAAAGAAACTTGAGGAAAGATGTTGAAAGCAAGCATGGATGAGGGACAAACTCAACTTGGATAATAAGTTTGTATTTTCAAACTCATAATCAATCCGTACTTAAAAACGTATGGAAAAACATAATCACATAAAATTGTTCTGGAGTGAATGTTTCTGCTGAATCTTGTTTTTGAAGCCTGAGCTAATGAGTATAGCCATTTAATACATTATATACAGCGGTGGTACGGCGGTAGCATTGTTACCTCACAGCAAGAGGTTCTCCCATTCGATTCTCGGCTGGGCTTGGGAGTGCCTTCTGTGTGGAGTCTACATGTCCTCCCCGCAGTTGGGTAGCGTTCGAAAAACATGTGTGCGTAAATGGGCATGCCTTTGTTGAAGGTTGAGCGTCGAGCTGGCACCTCGGTGTTTTGTAAAAATCTACTGCCAATCATTAGCGGACCGGAATTCCGCTGTGGCGACCCCTTACCGGGAAAAGCCGAAAGACAAACAACAACAACATAGGGACTACAAAAACCCACTGAAAATACTAAAAACAAGCTTGACCCAGCCACGTTTGTGTTGATTTAAAACATGCTGGCAAATCATTTGTTAGCAATACTGCTGGTTCCTTACCCTATCAGACTACTCCATATAACTCCAGTGTAACAAATCACCAAAATATGAACGTAAGAAGACAAATGGCTGTAAATTCTGCAACCTTGATTCTTACTGTAATGCCCTAAATGAAATCAGTTTCTCAAGAAGTATATAGTATCCAATCAACACCCCATTAAACCTAGAAAATAAATGACAGAAAGTTCAAATCTTGATATGCAGTCAGTTGATGCGACTGTGGTTCTGTTTCAAAAAAAAAAAAAAAAAACTAAATCCTGAAAGTCCAAAAAATCCAAACACATCAACAAAACAAAGGAAACCATGTATTTACATGAGAAAACACTTGTACAAGCATATATTTTTTTACAGACAGGAGAACCATGCACCCTGCAGACCATCTTTAGCTATTTATTCTAACTCGGAAACTGAACTTTCTTATCAAAGAGAGCCAAATGTACTATAAAAATATATTTCTATACCGCTCTTCCTACAAGTAACAGCAGTCCTTGAAACAATACAAAGTACAAAATAGTGCAAATGAAAGAATGTTTAAAACATACTCTAGCAAATTGCTCATTTAAAACAACTGTAAAGAAAGTAATAATAAATACAATGAGATCAGACTATAGGAGGGAAAACAGTAAAATATATTATATCCCATTTAGTTCACAGTTCTAGTTTAAATTGAAAAAGTTGCAACTAATATCACTCGTTTTATTCTCTTCTTGCTATAAGAAATTTAGAGAATGCCAAAATTCAACAAAGGGGCTATGTTGTTTTCTATAGCAATGCAGCACCTTTCTCAGTGTTTGCTATACAGATTCTATGAACTTTATGCAGTTAATGTTTGTAGATTAGATGCAGAGTTAATTATTTATTATTTGGTAACAAGGTGAGTGGTCTGGTCCAAAGACCATTTTTAGAAAAATCCTGAAGCATGAGTCAAGAATAGTATAGACAAACTGAGTCCAATTCATCAAATACAATAGAATAGTACAATCAATAAAATAATGCAGTCCTTTATGTACAGTGAAACAAGCCTCATGAAAGTAGATAATTAAGGGATCTCTGTAAAAGCAGACAGAGCTTAGATAATAAACTGTAGTTGCAATTAATAATATAATATGCATTTTATACAATGTGCAATAAATACAAAAACAGTATGTAATGGATAGATATTGATAAATAGTGGAAGAATGTGATAGCTTGGGGGATGGTAAAGCCAACATCTAGGAAGTTCAGTAGTTAGCCATGTTCCTTAAAGTTTGAGTTAAATCTGACAGTAATAATAAAGAGGAAGCCATGTACAATAGCTGCTTCTACAATACGTGGACAAAACTGAATGTGACAAAAATTGTAATTCCTAAGCTATATTCATGAAAAAATGGACAGAAATTATTCCACTGTCACACCAACTCAAAGAAGGGGGAAATTCACCCAAAAATTGTATCATCTGCCTGCAGAACTCATCAAAACTGACTTCGTATGGAGGAACTCAAATTGTCAGTGGTTGGAACCTTGGGCCACCAAAGCTCAGGAGTTCAATCTTCATTGACCTACCACACTTACATAGCATTCTTGCTTCAAATATTTATATCAGAGTGGACTTGCCATCAAAGACAAACTAATCAACCCCAATAACTCAAATGATTGTTACTCTAGGTACTTTTTTAGCTACAATGCTTGCTGTTCATCATTTCCTTCCCACCAGGATTATATGCATTCATTCCCTTCTTACTCTAATAAGAGATAATTATCAGAAGGCCATCATCCAGGCAGCTTTCAGGAGATTTTCCCTTTTATGATCTTAACTTTGCTACAGGTGGCTGACATGTATATCTGTGGAAGCAGCAGCCTGCTGTTTTTTCCCTTCTGTTTATGCTCACTGCTATACACAAGTAGTGAAGGATGCAATGCAAATTGTCCTTAGCAGATTGTAATGGGCCATTTAGGATCATATGATCATAGGAAGTTACTAGTCTAATGGCCCTGAGGGCCCTTTCATGCCTAGCCAAGAGTTTATCCCCCCAAAAAAGCCTCAGTCAGCACCTGTTGCCCCTGTCACTGAGGACACAGGTGGAACCCCTGGGATAAATTTGTGGTTTCCCATCCACTCATCAAGGTTGCGCTTAAAGAAGGCCAGTGAGGTAATCTGTTTGACGTGTATGGGAAGTTTATTCCAGAGACAGGGCAGCCTCTGGGAGACAAACCTGTCTCTCCAGCAGGTTTTGCTGGTGTCACATATTAGATTCAGGCCTTTCGAGCGTGTAATGCATGAGGGGTTAGGCTTACAGATATGGAGCATCTATAGTAGGGCAGGGTCTGAGATTGCCTTGTGGGCGAGAAACAGATCACCTCTGAGCAATCTGTGCGATACCAAGTAGAGTTATAGTGATTTGAGCCTGTCCATATATGACCAGTTTTGGAAGCTATGGATTCTCCTTGTGAGGTATTTCTGTGGCCTTTCCAGTTGGTGCAGATGTTTGTAGAGGTACATATCAAACGAAGCATTATACTCAATTATTGGTCTAGGGAGGGAGGAGTATAAAGAGGCAATAACCTCCTTTTTTCTGGATGCAATCCCTTTACTTATGAGATAAGCCAAGTAAAAGGCTTTACTGACCACTGCCGATACATGATGGTCAAATGTGAGGTTGTTATTAACCTGAGTACCCAGCTATCTCACCACAGGTTATGTGCTTAGGGGGGTTGCACCTGGTGTTTTTGCTGAATGGTATAATGATACATTTTTTTGAATTTAGCTTGAAGCCATGAGTTTGCAATTATTTTTCAGGATGCTCAACTCGGATTATGGCCATCTTCCAAAGCACTTTCCCTTCACTGTCAAATACTGCTAGTATGATCAGGTGATATGCATAGCCAATAGAAATTAGCCTTGTTCCTTAAAACTATATAGTAATATATTTTAGCAATAATCCATGACTGAGTATGATTAATGCTGAACTTACCCACAGATGGCATGGAATGATCACAAAGTCAAAGCCTGAGTGATCAAACAAAGCCAGCTATGGGTACAACAATATTACCTATATATAGGATTTATTGCTTTTATATAGTTGCATTATTTAAGAAAAAATATTTTACCTTCTCTAAATAATGTAGCTTATCCATTGAGGAAACATCAAATTCTTTTAATGTGCATGGCTTCGGTACATGTGTGTTTATACTTGTACAGTACATACTGGTTTATACTTTCATTCTTTTTTCCTCCTGGATGGTGCTTCGCTTTAAATGCTGTTACTTTCTCAATGTATGTAATACCTTCAGACAGCAAGAGCAATTAAAATGAAGAATAAGTAACACAGAAAAAGGAGCAGTGACTGCTGCCAATTTGGTAGCTAGTACTTGTGCTGAAATTATGTATCACTGCAACTCTCGGATAATGAACTGATAGCTGTAACAGCTGTTGTTTTTCTGTATGACAAATTCTTGCCTTTAAGTATTGTTGCTGTCCAAAACTAAGTTCCATACATTTGGACAGCATTTAGACTTAGAGGGAAGATATGTGACATAGGAAAAAGGATAGCTATGTATGGTGCACTTATCAGTGTAGCCAGGTATACTCCTTGTACTCTACTAAGAACATTTTTCTGAGCATCAGTTAGAAACTCGCTTTTTTTCGAACATAGTATGACTGAAAAAGTCTAAATTAATGTCTTCAGCAATAGGTATATAGTTTGCTTAAAGGCAGGATTGCTAATCTAAAAATAATATTGTTAATAATTTTAGGGGGAACAGATGAAAATTATTTTCACTTTGGGGAGGAGACAACATTTTGAGATATGTGTCCATTTTTTTAAATGCCACATTGGGTGGGGGTAGCAAAAATGAGTTTGAGAGTACAAAATGTTATTCTTTGGCTATACCCTTGACACTTAGCTATAACACTAGTTACTTGAATTCCTCAGTGCTGCAGTAGACTTTAGGCTATATGGATTGTTTCTTTGCCCAGAAAACAACAACTGGCCAGCTATACAAAGCTGTGGCTCCCTCCTACACCTTCACTCTGACTGCTGGCTAGTCCTAAGTAGGGAAATTAGCAGTCAGAGTGAAGATTTCTCCAAGACTTTCTTGCTCATACAGAGAAAGAGAGAGGGATAGAAGAGCCTAACAATCCCGTACCAATATATATATATATATATATATATATATATATATATATATATATATATATATTAACAAAGAAATATAAAAAATAGAAACACTAGAAACCCTAAAGTTTATACCAAATACAACTATGTACCAAAGAAGAAGAAGAATGGAAGGTAGGTGCAACTATTTCAGCAGTGAGAATTTCGAACATCTACTATTATGGGCAAGTGCAAATTATACAACTGCATCATTCTCACTGCTGCAGCAATGTTTATGCTTTTTGGCTTGATTACCAAAGTCTATCCAACATAGGAGAAGGAAGGAAAGAAATCCAGGAGCCCTGGAGAATGATCTTACAAAAGCTTGAAAACTAATCCAGTTTGTAATGATTTGTAAAGGTGTGAAAGGAGGGCCATGTAGCTGCCTCTAGAATACTTCTACAGTCTGCCCCTTACTAGTAAGCATCAAGGAAGACAAGGCTCTACTAGAATGCACTTTAATTTAATACTGCCTGGAATAGATTTGTCATGGTGGGAATAGCAAATTAATAAAAAAATAGCTGATAAGCACCACCTGGAAGATGTCCTTTTTTTCTCTTCTTTGATAAGAAATAAGTAGCGGATCAGCTTTTCTAAAGGATTTAGTTCTCTCAAGATAGTGTCTGAGTTGCCTGTGCATATCCAGAGTGTGCAGAATCCTTTATTCATAGTTTCTAGGTTCTGGGCATAAAACTGGGAGATTGGTGGCTTGATTCAAAGTGAATTCTTCTTTTTTTATAATTAAAAATTGTATTCATTTTAAAACAGAAATGTACAAATCCACATAAAGACAGAACAAAAACATAACTATTTACATGCGTTCATAACAAAGTTCAATATAGAGAACTAAGTCATTAAAACTTTTCAAGTAAATCACTTAATTTTAACCATCTATATTGATGAATAATATTCAATGCTCTCATTTTGTCAGTAGACAATTCTTGTTTTACAGACATTTTTAGCCAAATAAATTAATTCAGTAAAAGATAGAGAAAATGTACAAATCCACATAAAGACAGATAGAACAAAAACATAACTATTTACAGGCATCCATAACAAAGTTCAATATAGAGAACTAAGTCATTAAAACTTATCAAGTAAATCATTTAATTTTAACCATCTATATTGATGAATAATATTCAATGCTCTCATTTTGACAGTAGACAATTCTTGTTTTACAGACATTTTTTAGCCAAATAAATGAATTCAGTAAAAGACAGAGCAGTTTTACTTTTCCAATTCTTTGTAACTACTTTTCTTGTTATAGCTAAAATGAACCAAAGGAGAGGCACTTGTAATTTACGAACAGAATCTGGAACTGAAGCATTAAATAAGATCAAAGAGTTAGCAATAATACAATTATCTCACCACAAAATTTGGGCAAAATTTCTCAATTCAACTCATCAAGGAGTTACTATTTTACAGTCCAATATTATATGAAACCAGTGGGTCTATATTAAATTGTCGAAGTTCTACAACTTTGAATCACTAGACATTGAACACTAGTGATCGAAGTTGCAAAACATCAAAAGATTAAAAAAAAAAAAAAGGAAAGTGAAGTAAACCGGTTTAAGCAGGGGGGCAAGCCCCCCGCCACCCCCCGCTACTTAAATATACCAACTCTGAGATTGTGCTACAGCATAGGAAAGGGAAATCTTTGTTTTCTGCACCATACTCCATTAAAGTGTGATCTTGGAGTTTAAGTAGCAGGGGGTGTGAGGGATGCAGGGAGGCTTGCCCCCCTGCTTAAAGCAATTACTTTTGTTTTGATTTCTTTTTTGTTTTTTTATCAGGTATTTGACATTTCAGCACTTTGATCATATGGGGTCGATCATATGGTGTTCGAAGTTCTGAAACGTTGATTATCTGATATAGACCCAAAACCAGTCTGCATCAGAAACTTCATTACATCTCCAAGAATTAATTTTTTCAGAATTATATATTAAAGCAGCTTTATGCAGAGTTAAAAAAGATTTATGGAGAAAGTTCCAAGAATAAACTTTCCAAGAAAGAGAAGAAGTAGATTTCCCTATGGATTTAAGAACTAAATGTTTATCTTCAACAGAAAAAGCATTCTCATCAGTTTTAATTAAGTAGTTCCAAAATGATGAATCTGAGAAAATAAACTCTTCTCTTATTATTTAATAAATTATTTATATACAAGATGTATTCTTATTTACGTTACTATTAATTTTAAAGAAAAACTCAAGTATTGATGGAATTTGTTTTGTTTGAAAATCCAAGGAGATTTTGATTTTATCACTGACATATTTTTTTACAAAATTTTATAGTCAACCAGTTTATATTCTCTAAATAATGACTTGCAAGAAGATAATCCGTAGCATGTGATTATTTCCAGTTAAGAATTGATGCTAAAAGATTAAATCTGTATTTTTTTAAGATCCAACATTTTACTTATATTAAATGTCGCTAAACATCCTGCAGTATTTGGTATAGGGAATAATAAAAACAGTAATTCTTTAACTGCATAATTAATATTCATGAATCTTTTAAAATGAATAAGGATGTAATCAGTGAAGGGAGAAGAATTGAAGTTTTTTCTTTTCATTCATACATAAATCTTTCAGAATCCAGTAAAATTTATTAATGCCAAATTGAGAGTATGACACTACAGCATATCTATTATTAATATATAATCTTTCTTGAATGGATTTCCAATTAGATTGATAAAAATAATTTAACCATAAAGATACTATATTAAGAATTATGAATTTGGCATATAAATGGACGATGTGGTGGTGCAGCGGTAGCATTATTGCTTCACAGCAAGAGGTTCTCTGGTTTGATTCCCAGCTGGGATACCTTCTGTGCAGAGTCTGCATGTCCTCCCTGCATTCATGTGGGTTTCCTCCAGGTGCTCCCATTTCCACCCACATTCAAAGACATGCGTCTGGAGTGTTTCTCCCTGAGTCTCTGCTGAAAATTGGCTTCATTCCAAGTCGACTTTCCCAGTTAACAATTGTTAAATAAATAAAAATAAATTAATCATTCAGAAAACTTACACCACAGGCTTGCCAGCGTTTAACATGCCAATCAAAGGATATTCTTGGTTTATTGGGGAACTATAGAAAGTTAAGAAGAACAGAGTTTAATTTTCTGAAATTTTTTTTAGAGGGGAGAATAATTAATGATTGCAGATAAAAAAGTATTTTGGCAAGATTATCATTTTTAACAAAGTGAGTCATTCTTCCATTGTAAAAAAAAAATATTCCAATTAATATTTGATTTGGTAATGGTGTCTATTAAGTTATTATAACTCATTACTATCAAATCTTTTACAGTAGATTTAATAATAACACCAAGATAATTTGTAAATTGTCTGTAGATCAGAGTGCTAGCGATGTGTATGCTGTGTCTTTAAGAAGCATGTCAAAGCTATGTCTGTATGCATAAATTCCAGACACATGCAATCCCTAGTGTCACTTTGAAAGGGCAGTTAGGGAGAGAGCATGCTAGATTGCAGTTATTAGTTTGTATATAAGTTACTTAAGTTAAAACCAGTAATCTATGCTGATGTGTTTGTATGAAATAAAGCTGTTTGAACAGAACCCACAAATACTCTTCTACTGTGTCCTAGATAGGAGAGCAACATGGTGTCAGAACCAGGATTGAAGAGAATAATATTAAGGGCTATGAAATGCAAAGAAAACAGAGCAGGTAAAACTGAGAGAAAATAATCAAAGGGAATTAGAAATAGCACAAACTGTTTATTTGCTACAAAAGACAAAAAACAGGAATTAAAAGGGCACAGACCACATTACTGAGCAAGAGGAAAGCACAGAAAGTTTGTTACCTAAAGGAAATGTTTAAAATAAAAGTATTTGATGAACCAATTAACAGTAAAGCAAAAACAGTAATTTTTAAAGCAAAATAAGTTTGTTTAAGGCAAAAGTGGGCATGTTTAGTGTAAAACAAGCACAAGAAAAGTACATTGGGCATGGAAAGGGCTTAAATGAGCAACACAAATATAATAAGGGCAAAAAGGCACATTGAGCAAAAATAAAGCAAGGCAACTGCATTTGTTTTGGCAAAGTGCTGTGTTTTGGCATAACTATGACTTTGTATTGTACCAAGGGCACAACTAAAGTTATTGGAAGAATCTCAAAGTGTGTAAAAGTGCTTACAGAATGTGCTTATTAATGTGCATGCATTGCAAAGAGTTTATTGTGTGTAAAGTGCAACTATTTCTTGAAATACAAAGTATAGCCATTTTGAAAAGTTCTTGTGCTGCGTGTGCCTATTTGCAAAGTGCCATCATTACAGAGTGCTTCTTGTACTATAAAGAGTTACCTAGCAAGGTAGCACTATTTTGGAGACATTTCAGTGTGCTGTATGCAGTTATTCACAAGGTGCAGTTACTTCGAAGTATTACTGAATTTTGGGCAAGAGGTGTTCGTTTTATTCACATTGTGCAGTTACTTGATATGTTTCTTACATTGATAAGAAGTGATATTGTGCAAAAGGCAACATTACAAGAGTATAACATAGAGTTATTCACTTGCATTGTAAAGTTGTTGAAATGTTAAAATGATAATACATGACTTTAGCATTTACCCTTTCAAAACGATATTGCAAAAGTATAAAGTGTCTGAGAAGTTTATTCAGTTCAGTTATTCAAAGGTACTATGAATTTGTCCATTAGCATAATATTAAAAAGCCCAAAAGGTATAAATTCAATAGTGCAACTGCATTGGACAAAGCTACAAATACTAGCATAAATTTTGGCATATGTGCATGTGTGTATATTTGTGCTTATTTGCACAGCCCTTCACTGGTATGTGCTAATATGGCAAATGAATTTCGAAAACCCCTACCACTTGCATTTGATCAAAATATTGCAGAGGATTGGAGAATACTTTAGCAGGAGTACGATATTTTTATACTAGCAGCTTATGCAAATAGAGATGCATGCATCAGGGCATTCATTTTGCTAAAACTAGCTGGGTCAGAGGCCATAGAAAAAAAAGCATTCATTTGTGTACGCCCCTGCTAAATATGAAGGACAAGTTTAAAATTTCATATTGTTATACAAGGTGAATCAAGGGAAGACCCCAAGTGTTTGAAGTGCAAGTTCAGACAAATTTGTAATCCCCAGATGAATATTATATTAGAGAGGCATTTGTTTTACACAAGAAATCAGAAACCAGGGGAAACATTTGCAGCTTATATAACTGACTTGAGAAACAGAGCTAAAACATGTTGGTTTGGCGATTTAAAAAAATGAGCTCATAAAGGACAAGCTTGTGTGTGGTATTAATAGTGCTGCTGTGAGAAAGATTTTACTTCATGACAGTGATTTAACATTGAGTAAAGCCATAAAGATTTGTCAAATCCATGAGATGGCAGAAAAGCACACAAGTATGCTTGCGAGTGAAAAGAGCATGGATTCAGTTGGCTCCAGAGTAAATGTAGACAGTATTTAACACGTGGCAAACAAAAGCAGGCCCAAGCACATGGCAGCTACAGGGTTTCCAGGAAAGGCACATGGCTTTCCATAAAGTTCTAAGAAAGGAGTGGGTTCAAGTTCAGTGCAGTTCACGCATGAATCAGCAAAACCTAAGTCTAGCTTTAGTGTTAACTGTCACAATTGTGGTGCAAATCATGAGTTTAAAAGAGAGAAGTGCTTAGCATTTGGTCAGCAATGTCACAAGTGTAAACAAGGGAACCAATTCCAAAACTTTTGCAAATCAAGTAAGCCTCACACAGTTGTAAAGAAAGGTGGAACAAAAAAGTAAGTTGATCAAGTACAGCCCAAGCAGTCAGCCTTCTATATAGATAGTGTACTGTTGCTTGGTGAAAGAGTTGATGCAGTGAATTTATTGACAAGGAGGGAAGTGTTTTGTACTGTCTGGATTAATGGAAAATCCACAGAGCTCAAAGTAGACATTGGTTCAAAGTGTATTGTTATATCAGCAGACATTTGCTAAAGTGAGAACTAACGAACAACTCAATGTGGCCAGTAGTGCGAGACTTGTTGCTTATGGAGGTAAAGAAATTCAAACTGAAGGTTCAGTGAAGCTTTCATGTTATTTGGCCGAGGGCTGTTACAACTTGTTATTCTATGCAGTCCAAAGACCAGTGTAGTCTTTATTGGGTATCAAAGATAGTTTAAGAATGAATCTGCTTTCTTTTGCTAAGGAAATCCATCACATAAGTGCACTTTCGAGTTCTAATTTTTCTGAAGCCATTTTCTTAGAATATGCTGATGTTTTCAATGACAAGTTAGGCAAACTTCCAGTTGTGTATTCCATGAAGTTAGACCCAGAGGTCACTGCAGTAGTCAGATCAGCAAGAAGAGTTCTGATAGCTATGCAGGATAAAGTTAAAGCACAATTGGATAAAATGGTGCAGCAAGGTGTGATTTTTCCAGTCACAGAAACAACTGAATGGGTGTCATCCATGATAGCCGCTAACAAAAAAGGTTCAGACAAAATCAGAATATGTATTGACCCAAGAGATCTGAACAAAACATTAAAGAGACCATGTCATCCAATGTGCACAGTTGAAGAAGTTGCAGCTCTAATCCCGAATGCTACTATATTTTCTGTCTTGGATGCAAATAGTTCATTTAGGCAAGTGATGCTCGATCATAAATACTTATTTCTAACTACTTTTGGTACTCCGTTTGGCAGGTACAGATTCTGAAGGATACCATTTGGAATACATTCTGCAAGTAAAGTCTTTCAGCATGCAATGGAGCAAATTTTTTCGGGTTATCCTTGTGCCATAATAGTAGATGATTTATCGATTGGAGGCAATGGTGAAACAGAGCATGACAGAGACCTCAAGAAAGTTCTAGACAGAGCACATGAAGTAAACTTGAAGCTCAATCCTATGAAGTGCAAATTCAGACTTCCAGAAGTTATGTATGTAGGTCATTTGTTTACGAGTACAGGCTTGAGAGCAGACCCGACAAAGTAAGTATCTATTCTTGAGTTATCAGTACCAGATAATGTACAAGCTCTACAGCATTTCTTAGGCATGGTCAACTATTTCAGCAAGTTTATACCAGACTTCAGTGAGCTGACAGCACCTTTAAGAGAGCTAACATGCAAAAATGTTGCATGGTCATGGTTGGAACAGCACCAGAAGGCATTTGAAGACCTCAAGCAGAAAACGTCCACCCTACCTAGATTAAGATGCTATGATGTGAACAAACCAGTTACTCTTTTCTGTGATGCTTCAAAATTTGGTCTTGGTGCAGTTATACTTCAAGAGGGCTGACCAGTAGCCTATGCATCTAGAACACTAACCCAAACCGAGATGCAATATGCTCAAATTGAGAAAGAGCTTTTGGCAATAGTATTTGCATGTTCCAAGTTTCATGATTATATTTATGGTTGAGCTATTCAGATTGAAACTGATCATTGACCTCTAGTTGCTATTCTAAAGAAGTCTATGCATTCTGCTTCAGCAAGATTACATAGAATGATGCTCAAATTGCAAAAGTACAATTTCAAAATGGTCTACACAAAAGGCAAATTGCTCTATCTGGCTGATACCTTATCCAGATCACCCAGAAATATGAAAGAACAGCTTGATGCAGAGAATTTTGACTTTGATATGATGTCAGTCTGTAATTTTTCCACCACTAGACTTGATGACTTAAGAGATCACATTCAGACTGATCCAATTTTGATAAACCTCAATCACTACATTACTGTTGGATGGCTCTCAAAGCAATCTGGTGTATCACCTGAAGTGCAAATCTATTTTCCTTACAGAGATGAATTGTTGATGGAAGATGGCATTATTTTCAAAGGTCCTAAAATTGTTGTTCCTGCTTCCTGACAACAAGAATATATCCACATTTTGCATCATGGTCAACCAGGATCCATATCCACTAAAAGAAGATCAAGGGAATTTGTATTTTAGCCTTCATTATCAAAAGATACTGACAGAGTACTTTCTTCTTGTTCAGTAAGCAATAGTACTAAACCATGTTTTCAAAGACAAAAACTTCAGCTAAGTCCAGTTCCTGAACTAACTTGATCTACTATGATAACTGATATCTTTGAGTGGAACAATGAGCACTACTTGTTTTTGGTAGACTCTGATTCAAATTGGTTTGAGATTGATCTATTACCTAACCTAACATCCACTACTGTTATTACTAAGTTGAAATATCATTCCTCAGTTCATGATAGTCCACACAAACTTCTTTCTGACAACGGTACTTGATTTACTAGCCAGCTGTTTTGCAAATTTGGAAAAAAATGTGACTTTATACATTTCACTAGTAGTCCTGAATATCCTCAGTCCAGTGGTCTAGCTGAATGTGCAGTGCAAAGTGCAAAGCAATTACTTGAAGTCAAAGCATGACAATACCGATGGATTCTTGAATTTGCTTAATCTCAGAAACATACCCCATGATAATATTCTTGGCTCACCTGCTCAAAGACTACTTTCCAGGCAAACTAGAACTATGCTACCCATTACTTTTAAAAACCATCAAGGCTCAATTGTGGAAGAACCATAATATCCAGAAGTCTACTTACAACAGATTGAGTAGATTACTTCATCCATTGAGGGAAGGAGAGATTGTATGAATGTAGACAACAAAAGGTTTTGATCAAATAGGACAGATTACAGGCATCTGTGCCGAACCAAGATCCTATCTGGTAGACTCCAAGGGTGTGGAGTATAAGAGGAACCATAGAAATCTTCTTCCTGTACCAAAATCATCATTATCATTACAGCATTGTTTCTGTGATGTAGATTCCAAATCTAAGAGTGAATCAGACACTGTTCCCATACCAGAATGTGTTCAAAATTCTGATTCCATTCCAGAAAATTATCCTAATATTCCACAGGTCAACCATTTTGCAGAGACAGTTCCAGTTGCTAAATCTCATTCCCAGTTTTATGTCACATGATATGGCTGAGTAGCTAAGCCTAGTGTAAAATACAAAACAATGTGGACCTGATTGTATATATATATATATATATATATATATATATATATATATATATATATATATATATATATATATATATATATATAATATATATCTATCTATCAATATATATATATATATATATATATATATATATATATATATATATGTGTGTGTGTGTATGTGTGTATTTAGTATTGTATAATGCCTGACCAAGAATTACCTATGATTTCTGCATGCCACATTGCCTTATAACATTGTATGATCTATTTCTCAAAGAGGGAGGATGTAGATCAGAGTGCAAGTGATGTGTATGCTGTATCTTTAAGAAGCATGTCAAGGCTATACATGCACATATAAATTCCAGATACATGCACTCTCTAGTGCCATTTTGAAAGAGCAGCTAGGGAGAGAGCATGCTAGATCACAATTGCTAGTTTGCATATAAGTTACTTAAGTTAATGTCAGTAATCTTCTATAGTGATGTTTGTATAAAATAAGGCTGCTTGAACAGAACCCATGAAGACTCTTCTACTGTGTCCTAGATAGGAGAGTGGCATTATCCAAATTAAAAGTCTTACAGTTTCTTAAATAGTTATTAACTTTTTTATTAATAAGAAAAGTTTCTGTTTTGCCAGAGTTAACCTGAAGCTTTTTCAAAGTAATATATAGATGTAGTTAAATGCTACAGTGAAGCTTCAACACCACCAATTATTATTAAGATGTCATCTGTAAATAACTGAATTTTGCAAGAATAATTCCATGTATTGAAAATCTCTGAATTTTATTGCTAGATCTAATGGAGTTTGCAAATGGTTCAATAGTTAGAGGAAATAATAAAGAGGACAAACAATAACCCTATTTTGTACCTTTTAAAGTTTTAAAAGTGCTAGAAAGAAAATAGCCAATTTTAATAAAAGACAATGAGTTACTATAAAGATTTCCTAGAAGATTTATAAATTCTGTGAAAAGATCATATTTTTTAAGTGCTTTAAATAGATAACTTCACCTAATAGAATCAAACGTCTTATCTAAATTTGGACTTGTTATAGTTATTTTTTTGTTTGTTTTTATTAGCAAAATCTATTAAAGTATTAAGCCTAATTATATTATCCTGAACCTTTCTATGTCATATAAAACTAGTCTGATCATATTTGTTAATCTTGGCATGATAAGATTTAGTCTTAAAGATAAACATTTTGCAATCTGCATTTAGTAATTTAATACATTGATAAGAAGAACATCATTTAGAATCTTTATTTTGTTTCAGGATAGGAGATACCAGATAATATCATCAAGAAGGGGGATGTTTGATGTATGTTTGACTTGTTCAAAAACTTTTAATAAGATATTTAATATATTGTCTGGAAATAATGGGTCTGTATTAGAACACCGAACTTTCAAAATTTCGAGTGTTCTAATATCAAACCCTAGTAATCGAAAATTTAAAACATCGAGCATAGAGAACAGCAAATTTTTTCTTAGGGAAAAAATTTCCTGTTCCAAAACACATACACACAACACAAGCACACCAAACAGCAATCCACACACATACACCTAAACTCTTACACCTAACCCTACACTAAACTATACATATACCACTAACTATCCACTTACCTTAACCCAAACCCTAACCCTAAGTCCATCACTATTGCACAGTCACCTCACCTGCACCCTGACCCTAACTCACCTACCCCACCCTAACCCTCAAGTCCACACAATCACACACTTACCTGACCCGCGCCCTAACCCTAACTCACCTAACCCGGCCTAACCCTCACGTACACACAATCGCACACTTACCTGAATCTGACCCGTAACTTTCCACCACAGTGCTGAAAATACCGAAGCAACAGAAACGGACTACCAAATTCTTTCCCTAGGAAAAAATTAGCTTTTCTGTTTCTTCGATATTTTCAGCGTTCGCTGAAAACGGGTCGATATTAGAACACTCGAAATTTTGAACATTCTGTATTCTAATATAGACCCAAAATAATTTGTATAACTCTGGAATTATACCATCAAGACCAAGGGCTTTGTTTGGTTTAAGATTATTAATTTTATTAATTTTATCTTTTGACTCCATAAAAGAAAATGAGTCATCAATTCTGAATCTTCTTTAGCTAACATAAACTATATATTACCTTTTAAAAATCCATCAGTTATAGTGTTAGTTTCAAAATCCATCTTCTTCTTATTATTAAATTCTTCATAATATTTTCTAAAGCATTCCAATATGTGTTTTAAATCAGTCACTTTATTAGCTATGCCCTTGCTTAAATGTTATTTGATTAATATATTATTTTTTTTAGAGCTAATAGCCAATCTGTGTAAATGTTGTTGATTAAGACTGTAATTTAAAATTTTCCAGAATTATTGACATTTTATGATGAAGTACATCAATATATTTTTGATTTAGCATTTTTAACTCAGCATTTGGAGATTCATCATAAGGTTTTAATTTTGATTTCAATTTATCTACATTAGGCCACAAAGAATCCGATGTCTTATCCCACTTCTTCTTCTTACATATATACCAACTTTTAATTCCTTCATACAAATAAGCTTTTAAAGAGTTCAAAAGAATAACCTCTGAAACTGTTGTCATTATAATGATTTCAGTATATTGATCTATTTCTTCAGAAAACATTCCTTAAAACCTTTCAGTTTTACTATATATGCAGAAATTCTCTGATAATAAATAAAATTACTAGGCTTCAATGTTAATGTAAAAGAAATAGCATTGCTGCCAGGTAAATGGCATGAAGTTATCAATACATCATAACTTTTAGTAAATAAACTACTAGAAGTAAAAACATTGTCAATCCTAATTTAAGTGCCAAATCTATATGAATAATGTGTATAGCTAAGAGAACTTGTTGATTTCATATCATAAATATCTCAACTATGTAGAAAATTAATACAATGATTCAAGTGTTTAACAAATGCGGATAGTTTGGGCTTTCTACTATTAGTAGTGTCTTTACTAGAAATAATACAGTTGAAATCTCCTGCAATGATCAATTCAGCTTTTGCATATCAGGTTATAATGTCCAAATATTTCTTAGCAACTTTAGCTCCAATCTCAGGTATTCAGTAAGAGTTCACAAAAGTATAATTTTTTTGTTAATTTCTACTACTGCTAATCCCAACATGCCATTCTTATCAGAAAAGGTATTTAATATTTTAGGCATAGCTATCAAATTTTGCCAAAGAAAGAGAGTGCCTCTCCTTTTTTATTTAAAATCAGAGCTCACAAGAGTTTAATAGCCCTTTATCAGCAATATATCTACATCTTCAGATAATAGAAATGTTTCTTGTAAGAAAATCATGTGAGTTTTTTGCAATTTTAAGTATATATTTAAACTGCTCCTCTTCAAATTATTACTAAGTCAATTAATGCTTAATGAGAGACAATTGTATGTCAACATTTATAGAAGCACTTGTATAAAGTGATATAGAATGATTTAGCACAAAGAATAATAAGTAGGTACTAATGTTTGTTATGGACAGATGCAAAAAACTATAAGCAAAATTTCAAATTTCTAAACATTTAAACCCCTTATCATGGAATGAAATTTCCGCGATTTGCTAATATGATGATGCAAATCACTTACTGACAAACTCATCCCTCTGTCAATAAAATAGACAGTTGATACCACTTCTTAACTATAAAACAGTGGTATTAGGAAATAGATAATTAAAGTACACTCAGATCATAGTTAAAGGAGATAAGCAGTATAAAGTTCTAGTCAGTAAAATGTAATAATATTTATAATTGTAGCAATATGAAGTTTGAACTATTAATTAATAGAAGAATCATATTATATATTAATAAATATATTAAAAACTACCCCAAAATAATGCTACTCAAATCCCTTCTCTGATCACTCTGATCAAGAAACTTATTATATAGCATAATTTATTTTAATAGATATAGCAATAGAAATATTTTGGGTACTCTAGTAATTAAAATATATGCAGAAGGGACATATACTAAATGGTCTTACACTTATAACACATTAACTTATAGATATCATAGTATGCAAAACGTGAAAATATCTGAAACGTATTAGATAAAATTAGAGAAGAGAGAAAGGAAGAGACAGAATATCAAAATGTTAAGAAAAGGTGTCATATTTTAGAATTAAATGTGTTTGTGTGGGTAGTGTGTATTTATATGATTATATTATAATTGCAGGTATGTGTATGCATACTTCTATATGCATGTATGTAGTATGTATGAGTAATTACATGTAATAAACACTCATATATGTGAGTGTGAATATGCTATGTGTATCTATGCATGGGTCTAAATGTACAAGCATGAGATTGTATCATATGTGTGTTGCTGCGCATGTCATGTATGCATGTGTAAAAATTATAGGGTGGTATTTGATTATGTCTCTATGCTACAACATATCAAGACAACTGGACAATAAACAGTCAAAGGTTTAGATACTTAGGTGTAAAGTAATAACAGAGAGAAAAGAAAAAAAGACAATATTGGTTCTATGGCACACATAGAAGCACATCAAATATAATAAACATATTAGTATTAAGGAACATAGCTGCACATATCAGAGTGGTAAAATAAGTTAAACAGTCCTGATAGATTTAACATGAACAATCCATATAGTAGAGATATCAAAGTTAATACAGCATATGGATCCTGAACAGATTCAAGTATGTCCTGTCACTGTTAGCTATATTTTATCTACACATACCAACTAAACAGTAACAACTAAAGCAAAAAACATTTGTTCACTACCTATTTTCCCCTTTTCCCAAAAGAGTCTTTATATGTTGCATAGTAAGTAACCGTGCAGCTGCCTGATTTATAGCAGCATGACAGTATTATTTAAAAGGAGCAAAAGAACAAGTAAACGGATAATTCCATTTGTGTTTAAATATAAACAATAGCCTTAAATAACAAGTTATTAAAGTAAAAAAGAACCACTGAAAATAGTCCAAAACTCCTGTTCTTGGCTTCCTGCAGCTCATCTGAATGTTCCGAAGATTCACTTCCTGAAAATGCAGGGTCAGATTTCAGGATGTAATTCATCATTAAAGACAGCATGAAGATGGAACCTGAATGGTTGAGATTAGGAAAACCAGCTAGAGGTACTGTAAAAAACATAACTTGGTCTGGATGGGAAAGGTGTCAGGAAAAAAGGCAGTTAATTTAAAAAAACAGCTCATGATCACTTACAGCAACCGTGAATTAAAAAAATGCTGTTTAGCCATTTTCTACATGAACAAGCAGTAAAACTTGAAAAGAATGAATTTCAAAGTCATTAACAGATGCACAAAAATACTACTGAATAATCTAAAAGAACTCAGCAAAAGGTACATACCGTACAAATTAAACCAACCAAAACAAAAGACATCAAGGAAAAACAAAATTAAATTCAAATACTCACAGATAGTTATTTAGTAACCCACACCATCCAACACTGTGCCCACCACAGAGAAGGAGGAAACCACCAGAATTGACTATATTTAAAAGACAAAACAATTAGACAGACTTTACAGCCATGCTACTCAAAACAATAATAAATTAAGTACATTAAAAAGAAAGAAAAGGAGCAGAATAACATTTTAAAATGTACTCCTCACTATAAATAGTTTAAACTTCTAATTGGAGAATAAACAGAAGAGAGTACTAAGATAGTAAAATAAATTACTAGTAATAATACAATTATTTATAAATTATTTTAGATAACACAAAAAGAAGTATTTTGATAAACAGAAAAGATTTTATTGTTTTACCTTACATTTGTAGAAGGACTTTAAGAGCTAACAGAACCAAATACACGAGTCAAAGTTATTTAGACAAAATAAGAAAACTGAAAAAAAGTATTACTTTTCTTTAAGTATTTTACTTTTCTTGCTTTAGATGATCAACCACTTTTTGCTGCGTATCTGTTTAGACTAGTAAGAGGCCAGTCCACTTCTTCAGCTTGATCTAGTAGTTTCTTTTTCAGAGAAAAAATCCACAGCATCTTCCAGTTTGTGAAAAGTATTTTGACCTTCAGGCAAAAAAAAGAAAAATCCTAATTTTGGCTGGGAAGATTAGTTGAGCTTTGATGTTTAGTTTTGTTAGGCTTTTTATAAAGGGAATACATGCTTTCCTTTTGGTCATAACAGATGTGGTGTTGCCATTATCAAATCTGACAGTGTATTCCTTTATTTTTATCAGAAAATGTATTTATTTATTTACTTTATTTATTTAACATTTGTTAACCAGGATAGTCGAGCTGAGCTATGCCCCATTTCCAGTGGAGACCCGAGGAGAAAACCTCCAAGGCAATTTAGAGTCATGCAAAGATAATACAAATACATAGTGGCCAAATGTGCAAGCACATGGTATAAAGATATAAAAATGCAATATTCAAAAATGTGCAATGTAAAATAGAAAAATTCTGTTTTCAATTCAAAAAGAGACATAGGCCTAAGTATAATGTTTGTATATTTTAATACTGAGGGTAGGAAGAAGATTAAAAATTACTAGACAGTGAGAGAAAAAGACAGAAAAGAAAGTATTAGATACAAAAATAGAGTACATGATAGGTTAGTGAAGAGGTTATCATGTGTGGGCTTGGCAAGGACAGGACCAAGCCATTTGTAAATAGTGTTTTAAATTTTGCTTAAACAGGTGCTTTTGGGGAATGTTTCTGATATTAAGGAGGAGTTACTTATAACCCAATGTTCTTTTTTGGGTTTGTAAATGTCAGATGTGCGAAGGTGTCTGAGGGGTTGCAGTAAGATACTAGGTTGGAAAGAGAGGGGCAGGTAGAGGGATTTTTCAGAATGGAGTGATACACAGTTGAGGAAGTAGAAGTTGGTGAGAGAATACAGGCTATTGAAGTGTCTTAAGGGCTAGGCACTGGTGAGAATTGTAGGGGAGGTTGGTGGCAGTTCTGGCTATTTTATTGTATGCCTGTTCAAGTTTGGACAGAAGTGTAGATTGGATATTAATAAGAATAGGGGCACCATAGACTAGACTAGGTAATTGAAGTGCCTGAGCTAGAGACAGTTTGGAGGAAGGTGTAAGGGATTTTCAATTTCTAAAGAGTAGACCAAGTTTCTGGTGTTTTTTTTTATACATTGTTGGATGTGAATGTCAAATTTTAGTTTGTCATTGATAATGGTGTCAAGTAGTTTGGTAGGGTCTATATTACAAACTCAAACAGTCAAATTGTCAAGTGCAAAAAGATCGACACATATACATCGATATACCTGTTCACTGAAATATTAAACACTAAATAGCATAATATCGAACCATCATAGTTGGCCAACACTGCCTCCCTGGCTCTGCATTTAATATGTAAAGTTAAAGACATAATGTACAACCCTACAACTAAACTTCACAACAAACAGAATGGTAGTACTCTAAATAGTGAAAAAAAACGTTAAAGCTCCATTTACAAACAATATTAAATAATGAAGCTGAATACAGTACCCAAGATTTTCTGACAGCGGTTGGTATTCTTTTAAAAATATACCCACTGCGATTGTATATGTCATATGCACCATTTACTAGACTATACTTTACTTAGTCCTTCACTTTTTGTTAACAGTTTCATGGGTTTTAGCTGTATTTATTATTATAAATATTATTATAAATTATATTATTATATTATATTAAATTATTATTATGGATTTCAGTTGTAGGTTTGCAATTATGTCTTTTACTTTATGTATTCAGTGTGGAGTCAGGGAGGTGATGTTGGCCAGTTATGATGGTTCGATGTTATTCTTTTCAGTGTTTAAACATTTCAGTGAAGAGGTAGATCAACGTATATGTGTCAATTTTTTGTACTCAACAATTTGACAGTTCGAGTTCATAATATAGACCCGTTTGGTATGAGGTTCAGGTGTAATGATGTTATTACTGAGGGAGGTGATGGTAAAGAAGAATTTGTTGTGCTAGTGTTCTAGGAAGGAAGAGAAGTAGTTTTGTATTTTTAGGGTATCGTACTAATTGAGTGTTTGAAAGCCATGTTTCTACAGATGAGAAGGTATCTTGAGTGCAGGAGTTCAGGAATGTTATGGGCAGTGGTGATAAGTTTGGAGTCATCTACATATTGTAGTAGTGTTGAGAAGTTACAAGCAGAGTGTAAGCTGTTAATGAAAATATTGAACAAGAGGGGGCCCAAGATGGATCCTTGAGGAATTCCTGTATTGACTGAAAGGAAGGGGGAGGAGACAGTTTGCCAGCATACAGATTGTTGCCTATTGGAGAGGTAGCTGACAAACTAGTTTACAGAGGATCTGGAGCGATGGAAGTCGAAAGTTTAGTTAGAAGTATAGCGTGAGAGTCAATATCAAAGGCCTTAGAGAGATCAAGGAATAAGCAGGAGATTGGCATATTGTTGTCACGGACTTCTGTTAATGTTTGGGTGAAGGAAAGTAGAGCACCGGATGTGCCATGGTGTGGCCTAAACCATGTTATGTAGGAGTTAGTAGGTTATGGGTATAAATGCACTTTTCCAGAATTTTGGAGATACTGGGACTGGATAGCTATGTGTCTATAGTTTGAAGAGTCAGTAGAATTTCCACCCTTATCTAATGAGATTGTGAAGAAAGATTTCTATATATCAGGGATGCAGGCTTTAGAAATGGGACAGTTTATGAGTTTTGAGACACGGTAGACAATGGAATTTGTAGCAATTTTAAGAAAGTGGGAAGGTAATTTAGCAGCGGACAGGGAACAAGGTTTAAGTTTGGTCAAGAGAGATTTGATGAAGGTGGTAGAAACTGGTTTAAATGAGAAGATATTGGAAGATCTAATTTTGGGGAATGAAGAAGGGGTAGAAGAAGTATTGCTGTTTTGAGTAAGTTTTTTTTAATTTCCCCAAGAAGGCATCAGCACCAGGTCCTTATCTTGGCTAGAGAGGAATTTGATAATAATAGATCTAGGAACTGGAGAGCTTTTCTCCAAAGACAAAGTTGAGAGAGACCTATGAGCTCTCTCAATACCTACAGAGAGAGCTTCAAACAGGTTTAAAGATTTAGGTAACCAGTTATTTAAGAATTGTAACATATTGTCACCTTCCTCCTTTTCTGGAACTCCATATATCCCAATAGTATTTATCCTAGATATACTTGCAAGGTCTTCTATTTTTTTCCATAAGAAAAGTATTTTATTTTATAAATTATAGATTAGTACTAGGCTATCTGCCTTTGTGGGCCATTTTAAGCCTAACCAAGTATCTCTTGTGAGAATCAAACCCTGCACCTTGTGGCTGTAAGGCAAACACCTTAACCATTAGGCCAACCTCCCACCCCTTTGTGGAAGCTCCTCTGTAACTTTTAATATGAATTCTGTGTGATTGTCATTTTCTGTCATTCTGCTATCCAAGTCATTTATTGCATCTTCCATTGTTGAAATCTGCACAGATTGTTGTTTTATAATTTCATTTAAAATGTCAATTTGTTTTCTACAAGCTTCTTTTATGTTGTCCATTTTGGTCTCAAGTTTATCCAATTTAACAGAAAGTTCCTGAATACTGCCCATAATAGACTGTAATTCCTTTTTCATTGCAATAACTTGGGAGTTGACCTTTGAGTAGCTAATTTTATCTAAAAGAGTTAGTAGAACTTCTGACAGGAAAAGATGGACAAATCATAAAAACATGATTTTTCTTTCAAATATTTATCAAAATTTGTATATAAGACTTAAGAAATATAAGTAGATAAGTTTGTGATGAGTTTGTGTAAAATAATCCTGTAAAAAAAAAAAAAAAAAGAAAGCAGGACAAAAACTTTGTGTTTTAGCAGTTCGCCATCTTGGCCACTGATTCAAAGTAAATTCTGAAACCACTTTGGTTATAAAAGAGATGTTTTCTCTCGATGCGGCCCTGTCTCTGTGAAATATAAAGTAATATTCACCCATGACAAGTGTTTGCAATTCAGATACTCCTCTTGCAGATGTTAGAGCAATGATGAGAACAGTAAACTAATAAATCATTGTCTACCAGTGGACTGATTGATCACATTTAGGGAGAAAACTATGGATGTGTGAATCACCTAAATGAAAGCCTTACTAAATAGTGAGTTTGTATGTTATATCACAAGGAATTAGTGCTGGAAATATAACATTTGGAATAATTACAAAAAAAAGGTAAACAATGATCAAGTCAAGTAATATTGTTGGAACTGAATTCATCCTCAAATCTTGCAAGTACACTCACATGGTTAACTCTGTTTTCACAAAATTTCACAAAGAGAACACTGATATATAGACTGTAATTTATATTGCATATATCATGAACAGAGGTAGGCTAAAAAGTAAAAAAAATACAGCTGGGTGCACCAGTCCCAGGATAATAAAGTGCCTAATCCTGGTATGCACACTGATGCCAGGACTGGAAAAAATGACAGTATAGAATCCTCAAGACATGCAAACATATCTGCAATATGGTTGGCCAGGATTAGGTGGAGGATGGCTCATCTGTTGTAGCAGGAAGTAGTAGTCCACAAAAAAACAGAACAATTGACAGGACAAAAAAGAGCCATAAAAATGATAGAGTTGACTATTGAGGATAAGGAAGAAATTATGTATTATTACTATTATGGAAGAAACCCAGAACATCCAGTAAGAAGATATTCAAACAGATTAAGAGAGAAAAAATAGGGGAAATAAAAATATTTGCACAAGAAAAGCTGTCAAAAGCTTCATATGCAATTTTGTGTTCATTAATACAACAGATCCATGAGAAACATTACACAGACAAAGAAACTTTAGGACACTTTGAAGAAGAAGGTGTAGAAGAAATGAAAAAAATATAAAGAACAAAATCTAGAGATTTTCAAAGGTAAAAAAAGAGAAATGGACACGGGAAAGAAAAAGAGATCCACTATGGTGTAATATTTATAAAATGAGAAAGGCAAACTATTTAATACAAAACAAGCAACTCCAAAGATATTTGAAGAGAAATACAAGCAAAGGCACACATATATGGAACATTTCACAATATAAAAAATAAGAGCAAAAGGGGGGGGGGACGTAGATCAGAAGATTAGTGAAAGTATAAACAAATAGAACTTGAAGTTATGAAATACCAGCAAAGTGAAGGATTTAGTACAGAAATATTAACACAGGTTATGTCACAATCTGATGGAGTGATGAGTCCCCAAATTAAGGATAAACAGGTGGAGCCTAAGACATCTGAAAAAATATGGACATGGGAAAGAAAAAGAGATTTAATATGGCGCAATAGTTATGCAAAGGAGATAGCAAAATTAATCAATGCAAAAAAAGCATACTAGACATACAGATAAGGAAAAATTCACAACACAAAAATAAGAAAACAAAGGGGGGAGTATTAGCAATGCAGATGTTTAAGTAATAGAAATTTAAGTTATGGATTACCTGTGAAGTGAAGGATTTAGTGTAGAAACTCCAACACTGGTAACGTCACAGCATGATTGAATAATGAGTCTCCAAACTAAGGAGAAAGAAGTAGAATGTGAAGCATTTGTTCACTTGCCACATGAAGATGCTCTGAAGCCTTCAGTAGGAGACCAGTAGAAAAGTTCAGTTGGAGTTACACAGCAAGGAAATGAGCAGGAACCTCTAACACAACCAATGCTGTGGAATGATAGGCCAGTGAGTTCCCATATGAAACAGCAATGGATGATGCAGGATTCAGCTGAAGAAAATATTTCACAGGAAGATGTAGAACTTTTTATGGAATGCCCACAGAAAAGAGAAAGCAACGACTGTGGCCTCAGTTCAGAAGAAAACTATCTAAATGAAGAGTTATTTGATTTAATAGCGATGGATAGACATTTTAAGGTCAATGAAAGAAATAGATTAGAGAAAGTAAATAGGACTGAAAATGTTAGAAGTCTGACAAAACATATGAACACAGAAATCAAGACTATTAACAGAAATTCATGTGATAGAACAGAAGTAAATATCATATATTACTGTGCAGCTAAATTACTAACAGATAAAGTTGTACCATAAAAATGAAGAGCAAGAAAGGAAGGGAAGAAATAAAATGTCATCATGGAAGAATCGAATAGAGAAAACTGTAATGCAATGTAAGAGAGGGAATGGATCAACCAAGATACTTAGGAAATAGACATAATAAAAGCAATGCACAGTATCAGAATGGACCAGGATCTATCATTCACTTCTGCAAATAATAAACTGAAGATATCAGCACTAGCAGAAAAAATTAGAAGATACGAGAATAAATATAAAGGAAAAGTACAAAATAAGCAGTTCATTGATAATTTAAAAATGTTTTCTAGAAAATTGGGAAACAAAGCACGTGGAATAGAAACACCTCCAAAAAAAGAAAAAAATAATCACATTTTGAGAAATATTTATGAATGTAGACTCTGTGGAACATAACAAAGATGTTAAATGGATAGAAAAAGTAAAAGAAACAGTAAAAAGTTCAAATGTACAGGATATGAAATGGGATGAAGTAGTGGCCAGAAAAATAGAAACAAAATTAAGAAAAACTAATTGGAAAAACCTCAGGCCCAGATGTAGTACCTAACTTCTGGTTAAAAGTATTAACATCTTTGCATGAAGATTTACATTTGAGTAAGAACTATATATATATATATATATATATATATATATATATATATATATATATATGCCTCTCAAACAGACACTAACCTGGTTAACAACAGGAAAAATGATACTACATTAGTAATTTCATATTGGACATACAAAGCATTGATACAATGATTTGACTCTATTCTGCCGGGTCTATTTTCAGCTACTAAAAACAATAAAACACAAACAGCTAAATCTCAAACAGAAAAGAGCAAGACAAAAAAGCAGCGGACAAGGACAACATAGAAAAGATATGCATTGAAAGGCCATAGTCGTCCAACATTGCAAACAAAACCAACCAAGGCTGGGAGCTATGCTACCCACACGCCCTAACTACATATACCAACTCCAAGATTGCACTACAGTGGGGAATAGGGAAAATTTAAAAGGTTTCCCTTCACTTACCACAGGTATCACTTTACTTCCTGGTTGCTGGCCAACTATGTCCATATGATGAATTTATTTTCGCTGATGTCCTTATTTGCTTTTTTTCGCCATTTTCCATTTGAGATTTAGCTGTTTGTAATTTATTCTTTTCAGCAGACAAACATGGACCAATTATTTTACCTTTATGTTTAAGACTACCAACTCCTAACAAATGTATTTATTACTTTTAAGAATATCCAGCTCATAACAGGTGCAAACCGTAGGATAGACTGCAGCAAGCAATCCTTGATGTATGAATATACTGTACATATGTGTGTCCACATTATACTGATTACAGTGTACAGCAGGCCATTTGTGCCAGTGGTATACAACTCTGAAGTTATACTGCAATAATGATAAAAACTTTACAGTATTATATATTTTGGAAGGGTGATGTTTGAATCCACAACCTCTGACTTCTCTGTAATACTGTACTGTTATTTTGTCCTACAGGATAATGCATGCATTGTTTCCCTTTACAGTTGTGAGATGCATGGTCACAGTTATTTTAGAATATGGAATTGTTGCTTTGTGCTACACAATAAGGCATGCATACTTATATAATTACAGTTCAGATATGCTTGCTCAGTTTCATACAAATGTATTAAATACCAAATAAACTGCCTTTAACTTGTAAAGCTACAATAACACTACAGTCCAGATGCATATATACCACAAGCTTCTCACATCTTGACCAGTCACCCAGCATGAGTCCTGACATTTGAGGCTCTGTCTGTGGCAGCTGTGGAGAAAACATAACAGAACAGAGCAGAATACCATTATGAATTACAGTCCTGACTGTATTCATCCTTTAACACTTACAAGGCATCACTGCAATTGATATTTACACATCTGTGGGGTGTCCCCTGACCAAAATTACCAATCCAATGATTGAGGGTATCCCTCTACCTCCTCCTGAGGTCACTGAAGTGGTGTCAACATTGATCACCAGTGCATGGGATACCTGTAGCACTGGTCAAAGCCCTGGCCATGCTATTCAATGCTTCAGCCTTGTATTCTGAGCCTGAATAGTCCCTCTGCACCAGCTGGAGACCATGATGCCTAACTAGGAGTCCAACAAAAATTTTGGACTCCTGGACACCCCACCTCTGTGCTTGGAAGCACGGGCCCTTGCCAGAAACACCAGACATGTCTACCAGAGACAAAGCTCAATGTAGAATGAGGTTTTCCCACCAATTGCATTTTATATCATGTTTTCATGCCAATGTCAGTTATTGCATACTTACTGAGTATGCACACAGATATGAAAATGTTGCACAATGCTTACCATTGTGCAAACATGTTGCTCGAGAATGCGCAATGGTAAGCAACATTGGCTAGCAGTGCATTGCTAGCCAATGTTGCTTAGCATTGTGCATTCTCAATCAACAGGTTTTTTGCATGCATAGGTCTTTGTGTATATGTGTTTTTGGCAAAGGTGAAGGGCCATGCCAGTGCACATAGCAGAAATACACTGCCAATGGATTAGTTACATGATATCCTCTATTTTACCATTGTTAAGATCCAGGTTCTCTACTTACACTGTTTGTGCTATGTGGAACATCAGCAAACAGTAGCCAAAAAAAACATTTAAATGAACAAGACTAAATAAAGGGACAAGCAATTGCTGTGCTGTCATAGAATCCTAACCTTTGAAGATCATGGTGTAACCTGTGATATGCACCATACAATTGAACTGGAGAATCCTGTAAGAGGTATGTTAGAAAGTATTATACTCATTGCAGCTTCCTACTTTACAACTTTTACAAGAGATAAAGTTGTGACATATTGGTGCTATTAACTGTTGAACCTTACAATGCGAATATAAGTTAAAGGTATATAAAATAGTCTTTCGGCTTTTCCCGGGTAGGGGTTGCCACAGTGGAACTCCAATTCTCTAATGATTGGCAGTGGATTTTTATGGGGCCGAGTTGCCAGCCCGACACTCAACCTTCAAAGAAGGCACAGTCATTCACAAACGCACCTACCTGCATGTCTTTAAGCGCAAGTTAAAGGTACATTGATCAGTCAAAAACCACAACTGCAGATATACTAAGCACTGAGGTAGCTATGCACCCTGAGCATCAGACACAGATTTTGTACCCATGAATCAGACTGGAAGCACACAAGGCTATGGCACAGTTATCATCACTTGCACAGTGTGTTGTGTGGGCATGCAGGAAGCCTAGGCTGACACAAAAGGTTGGTGAGTGTGTATAAGAAGGCAGACATTTGGTAAAAACAACAAATGAGAAGATAGAGAAAATATATAACTGTTGTGTGTGTGTGTCTGTAGGGGTACTCCAGGTGGAATTGTGTAAGTGTGTGCATGAACACAGCCAAGCTGAGAGCTAGATCTACATATTATTGTGTTGGACAGGTGTGAACCATGCATGGTAGAGGTGGCAGGTCATCATTGTGGTCCCCAAGCATGAAAACTGACTCTGCCAGGAAATGCACTGGGATATTGATGACCAGGACTACACTCAGAGGCAGTGCTGCTACCTGAACATGACTGCTGTCTGCTAGATGAGGTCCCTTCATGGGAATGCCCATGACCATGACCACATGGCCTGCCACATCTGTGTTTGGACAGCACACTCACTGATGGAGCAGTGGAAAAACTGCCACGATAGGACCATGATCGGGTATGGCCATGTTGGCTGATAGTAGATGATGTGGCTGACCTACACCCATGAGGATGCTGTTCCCCTCCCAGCAGATGTTCCATCACAGACACCACCAATTCCAACATGTCATTCATCAGATCCAGGGAATTGGCAACATGGTTGAGACAGTCACACATCAGACTTTGCTACATTTGTCTGGAGCACCTATGGGAACTTGCCTGTGCTTCCATGATGGCCATAAACATATGTTGAGTGTCATGTGAAGTAACACCTGCAACAGGTGGCGGATGGGCAGCAGTCACCCTCAGACCATCCCTATCAATCCTCCTGCATGGCACCTCGCCCACACTTTGGCTATAGCCAGACTCTAGAGGCACTAAAGCTGCAGTAGCCACACTTCCCTGATCAATAGCCTCACCTTCCACCTGCCCAAGATCTGTGGGCTCACCAGAATGGGTAGGCACAGGCCTACTGGCTGTGTCCAGTGTAGATGCAGGGGATGGCTGTATGTCAACCTCTGTGTAAGTTTCAACCTCTTGAACCCTGACTGTGCCTCAGGTTGGCTACCATCATCATCAGACTTTGCTGCTATACTGACATCAGGTGGCACAGAGCCCACAGTTCCACTGTCAAATTGACCTGTGATAAAAAACAAAAAACAAAAGAATACATTCACAGTGGCACTACTATACTGCAACATATGCTGACAAAGTAGCAATGCTGACACTATTACAAAGAGTCCAGCAAGAGACACAACACTCCTGAGATCAAAACACACACTACAATAATTGTTGTAAAACTGCTACCAGTATTAAAGACAGTCCAGCAATACACACAGGAAGCCTAAGATCAAATTCACACACTGCAATAATTGTTTTTAAACTGCGATTACTATTACAGACAGTCCAGTAATACACACAGCATGCCTGAGATCAAATTCACACACTGCAGTAATCTCTTTAAAACTGCTACCACTATTACAGACACTCTATCAATAAACACAACACGCCTTGGATCAAAATCACACACTGAAATATATGTTTAAATTCATTAGAAGTACTAACATCAAAATATTTGCCTTGCCAATTGCAGAAGGCAAGCTTTCCTGGAGGCTTGATGGTCATGAAAGTAGTTAAGCAAGAGGTAAGGGCAACAACATCACAATCAACTCTAACACAGGGTATAATATATTTACCTCTTTATAGCTGCAGTAAACAATTGTTTAAATAAAAATAAGGCTGACAAATTGGTGCTAAGCTTATTACAGTAGCAGTCTTTTACCCCCAAAACAAATAAATACATGTGGCACATAATTAACTTCTTCATTTAAATTCTATGAATATACAACACTATTCAACAGTTCAGATTACAGGCCCTACCTGGAATCTCCTCTTGGGATGTGGTTGGTATGTCTGACATGCTGGCTTCCACATCCAGCACAGGGTGGACTTCAGTTTCCTGTTAGCTTTGAGTTTTACATAAGTCCACTAGGAACTGTTCATTGTGGGTCAATGATGGTTCTTTAGCAGGGCCTCACTGTACCCAAAAGGTCATGGCCTACTGCAGCTGTTATCCTTCTTCCAGAGGTGATCATATCAGTGGCCCTGTGGCACACCTGTTCATATGTCTGGCCATGGCTGCCCACACTATTAACATTGGCAATAATTTATTGTCGTATTGTGAGCCTACATTCCATATCTTGCCTTCTCCTTTGCAGGAGGAAGGCACCATGTTGCCCTAAAACCATTAATCATTTTCTGGTTTTCTGCATCTGTAAAGGGTCTAAAACTGTGACGCAGATGTGTTGCTGCCACAATTGTGAATACCCTAAAAGAAAACAGATGTATAATACACATAAGTATCACATAACTACAAAATAAGTGTTTACATATGCAACATAAAAAGTAACCGATCAGTATTACCCACTGGTAAAAACATTACACAATCTACAGATGTGTTGTGAAATACTAACAGGCAGGATACAAACAAGGAAAAAAACAACAGGAAGATATCCTTGTTTGTGCCATAACAGTTACTCACCTTTGCCCCCCATCCCCATAAAAAAAAGGTAAATGACCCATTTAGCTATCAAAATACCTTTGCAATGCTAGAAGTGCTGTCCAAGTACCTGCCCTTGAAACATTTCTACATATTTTTCACACAGCATTCGGTTCCATTTATTGTAATGTCTTGTCAGTGATGTCTAACTTTGAAATGTCTGGACAAACATAGCCATGACATCAGTACACTTCTAAGTAATGCATACAGATAATTAAAAGTCTGAGTTTCACATTATTATTAAATACAATCCAGCATATGCAGTATGTAGGTGACAAAATGAAACTATACCTTGTGAGAATGTATAGTCCTCTCTAGAGATATCACAAAGAAAATGCATCTTCACAATGTTAAAACAAATAGTTGGCCTAGCTACAGGGTTGCCTTTTTATATGCTGTACATCATTAATGGGTTGCAACTGTGAGTGATTATTGCACGGGGAAGGAAATCACAAAAGCACTGCAGGCTACCTTACTTCCACTGGGTGTGTTAGCTTAGAGCTAGAAAGTGTTACATGTCAGTTTGGAAATGTAGATAGGCAGCACACAGCTCATAGGTTACATCCCTGAACATCCAAGATGACTTCCATTTCTTGACAGCTGCATATTATATGATTTTCAATTCATATACTCACACAATTTAAGGACAATGTTAAACAATAGGTTACACAGTGCATGCCTCACAGTACCATGGCACTGTCTGCCATGCATGACTGGCTCCACCATGTTGCCCAGTCACAACATCGAATGAATGAGACATGGAAATGAGGGGTGTATTTTATGGAACAACCAGTGTCTGTGATAGAATGTCTTATGGGAGTGGAACAGCATCCTCATGGGGGTAGGTCAGCAACATCACCTGCTTTCAGCCAATGTGACAGTGTCTGACTATCACATAGTGACAGTACTTCCAGTGCTCCATCAGTGAGTGTGCTGTCCACACACAGATGTGGCAGGCCATGCTGGTCATGTTTGTGGGTGTCCCCATGAAGGGAGGTATTCCAGCAGACATTAGTTCAGGTTACATCTGACCATGGTCCTGGATGTCAACATGCCACTGCAAATGCTGGCAAAGCCAGTTCTCCTGTTCAAGGATGCCAACAATGAACTGCCACCTCTACCATGCATGGATCACACTTGTCTTACAAAGCAAGATGTAGAGTGAGCACAGAGCTTGGCGGTGGTCATGCACAGACTCACACAACTATTTCACCTGTAGAACCCCTACAGATACATGCACCACAGTTACTCATGTAGTCTCACTGGCCATGTGATGTTTTACACTTATGTCTGCTTTCTTCTCTTTCTTACTCACACACACTCACTGACCTTATGAGTCATCGTAGACTTCCTGCACCCTACCCCTCCAACAATCGTCTGAATGTGATGATAACTGTGCCATTTCCCTGTTTTCATTCTCCTTGATTCAAGGATACTAACACCTTCTGTCTGATGTTCATGGTGCACAGGTAATGTGTTGCTTAGTCTATCTGCATTTGGGTTGCTGAAATGATCATTGCACCTTGAACTTATATCCTCCTTGGACAGTGCCAACAGTTTATAGCATCAAAATGTCACAGCCTTATACTGATTACACTTGTATGAAGTAAAAAACTGCAATGGTTATCACTAAAGTCTCACATCTCTCCTTAAGGCTTTCCCAATACAAACATATGGTGCACATTATAAGTCACACCATGATATTCAGATATTAGGATTGCATGACAGCATTGTAGTGAAACCTCATCAGAACAGTGAAACAGTATAATAATCTATTTTTCATAACCCTTACCAGGCACATGCAGTGGCTCAATAGACCATAGGCTTTTCTCATCAACATAACACAGAGGCTACAAACCATGACATTATGTATGTGGATATATTAAAAGCCATGTCACTGTGATCTGTGTGGCATAGGATTAGCTCAAATCTGCCTGTCCTCCAACCCACTGTCTGACCATGGACTATTGGGATTACTGCTGACCACAAAACTATCATATAGCTGATGACATCAGCACGGTCTGTTGAGGCCAGATTACATGTCCCATAGGTTGGTGTAAAATGCTCTTAGTAATGTCAAACAACAGCTCACAAACACACACAGTTGACTATGGTGAGAATAGAACATCTACCTATCAAGTACAGAGACTACAGAACACGGTACTTTACACAAGCACCACTGTTCAGCTCTGTCTTGGAGTGTGTCAGACAACAGTTTATAGCCAATGACATCATGTCTGTTAAAGACTGAATAAGTGTCACACATTCTGGTGTAAAAGGTTCTGGGTAATGTAAAGCAACAGCTCATAGATACACACAGTTGACTACGGTGAGATAGAACCCCTACCTATCTAAGTGCATAGACTAAAGAACACATTACTTAACACAAGCACCACATCACAAGTCTAACTTTTACAGGAGTTCAGGTGAATTTATAGTAGATGACATCAGCAGACTATGTGAGAGACAATAGGTTGGGAGGGCTGCATGCAATGGATGTGTAGGTCTGAGCAAGTATCAAAGTACTGGTAATCCATGCCCTTAGAGAAATAACTATAGAAGACAACGTTTACTCTGCTGACTAGACACACACACACACACACACACACACACACACACACACACACACACTTATAGTTAGCTCTATAGTTAGATCTGGACCTTGGTTTGCAATGTCCCCACATGTAGTTCTATGCCATGCAAAATAATTGGAGAATAAACATCAATAATAAAGCATCATGTATCCAGTTCCACAGTGCAGTGAGCAGCTGGTGATTTTTTACTGAGGGGATACAAAGAAACAGATATTAATAAATTCATCAAAGAAACACAGAGAGATAGCGAAGATGTAATAAAGCCTATTTTTCAGATCTATTATATACATATTGTTCATACTAGCAACAAAGCAAAAATTGATAGAAATAAAACCTGTTTTAGATGTATTTAACTTATGATACAAAAATATGCAAAATATAAGAAATTATGAAAAAAACATTGGTTCATGTTGCAATACATATCCACTTTTAAAGATGTGAGTTGTTGTGTCTTTCGGCTTTTCCCGGTTAGGGGTCACCACAGTGGAACTCCGGTCTGCTAATGATTGGCAGTAGATTTTTACGTGCTGGCTTGCTGGGCCTAATGCACAACCTTCAACGAAGGAACGCCCATTCACGCATGTCGCCACACAGAAGACGCTCTAACTGAGAATCGAACGGGCAATGTCTAACTGTGAGGTGACAACGCTACCGCAGCACCACCACCGCAGTCACTTTTAAAGATGCCAGTGTTGATCATTTAAGTTTTGGATACAATAAATTAAATAATCTTGAAAATATTTTTTGTTACAAAGAACAGGAGAAATATGTTAATTTTATAGCTTCTAAATCAGGTACACATAAATGTTACAACTGTCAGCTTTGCAAGTATATTTACACTGAACAGTCCTTTATTCACCCAGTCAAGCATTTTATCTTAGATCATATGGTACATGCAACACCACAAATATTATTATTTATGTGTCATTATGTCCTGCAATGCACTCTACACTAGAAAATCCAATAGACAGTTAAAGAAATGAATTTGAGAGCATATGTCTGACATCTGGAGCCATATAGAAAGTAATGCACTTTATAGACATATCAAGGAAACTGACCAAACATATAGGATCACAGGATCATATGAGATTACTAGGCTATTGACCAAAGGTCATTTTAAGCCTAGCCATTTCAACCCAGTACCGTAGAGGTACTAGTCAATACCCAAGACTGCATTTACTGGTGACTGCCCATGTTCAGAAGGGTTGTGAGTGCTATCCCCAGTAAGAATTTTGGTGCCCCATCCACTCATCAAGGTTACTCTTGAAACAGTGCCATAGAGATGCTCTGTTTTACATGAATTGGTAGCCTGTTCCAATGTCGCTGGGAGATACTTCTGTCCCTTCAGCATGTCCTGTTTATGTTGCAGGCCATATTTAAGTCCCTAGAATGGATGGCCCTAGACACATTTGATTACAGATATGCAGTAAGTTCATTAGTTTGGTTATTTGGTTGCTTTGTAGGCCAGGCATAAGTCTCCCCTAAGAAGTCCATATGATATGGAGTATAGTGACAGGGATTTTAGTCGGTCCATGTAAGACACATGCTGGAGGCTCTTAATCTTCTGTGTTGGAAACCTCTGAGGTTTCTCTAATAGCTGTAGGTGCTTAGTACGGTACATACCAAATGAGGCATTATACTCAATTATGGGCCAGATTAGTGCCGAGTATAGAGCGGTTATAATATGTTTTGATCTCAAGGAGGTGCCTTTGCTAATCAAGTGTGCTATGTGGAAAGCTTTCCTTACAATGGTAGACACATGGTGGTCAAAGTTAAGGTCACGGTCAACCTGTGATCCCAGGTCCCTTGCCACTTCATGGGTACTTAGGTTATCATTATTGATTTGATAAGGCAAAAGGACATTGTTTGTGCTGAAGGGAAAGATGATGCATTTCTTTGCATTCAGTTTGAGACCGTGACTAATACACCAGTCGTTGGTCTGTGTGAGACCATCCTGGAGTATGCTGATATCATTTGGGGATTCAATGATTGCATCTAATTTGCAGTTGCCTGCAAACTTGGTCAGTCACAACCCTTTAGTTTTGACCTGAACTTCTGAAAAGTATATACCAAACAATGGGGGGCCCAGCACTAACCACTGTGGCGGCCCGCTGGTAACAGGTCTGCTGGTTGATGTTCAGTCACCCACTTTGATAATAATACAGTAGAATAATTTCTTGGGTTTTCCATAAGTGTTTGCTCACTTCTCTCTCTACTACACTTTGATAATATGTGTTTGGTTTGTGAGCCAGTTGGCAGCCTATCTTACAATGAAGGGGTTTATATTCAGTTAGTTATGTTTGTTGGTAATGCCTGAATATGTGATTGTGTTGAAAGCCTTTGCCAAGTCGAGGTATAGTGTGTGCACAGATTTGCCCTCATCAATGGCCTTAGTCACACTTTCAAAGATGAATTCCATTTCATTATATTACAAACAGTCAATGAAAGTATTAGAGGCAGTGATATCCAAAACAACACTGAAATTTTAGAAAATAGGTGGATCATCTGTTTTAAAGCGCAGTTACCTCCTGATCTCAATGACAGTTTTACTTTAAAAGCAGTCTTGAAAGAAATTCATAATAGGATAAAATGACACATTTTTATCATCCTTTTTATTATTCTTTTGTACATTTTAATGTATTAAACTTAATGACATGCATTTTTAATTTTTTTTATTGAATAAGTCACATGACTCTAGACTGTTACATCATTTACCTGTTTAAACATTGTCTTTCTCATTGTATGAATATTTGCCTGAAGAAGCCTGTATTGGTGAAAGTTATTTGATACCAGCAAGTGTAAGGTTAATAAAATCATTTTTATTCTGAGTGCTGTTGTACCGGTTAACTTTCTTTTATATTTATTTGTGGTTTATTTGGTATAACCACCTTTATCTTGGTGGTGGAACTTTTTCTGCTTTCTGAGTTGATGGCAGCAGAGCTTACAGAGTTCTTGTAATGTGTCCCTGTCCATCCTGTAGCACTGTACACTCTCCAAGTAATGTAGCATCTGATAAGTTACTTTGGACCTGAACACTCTTCTCCTTCTTGGCCTAGGACTATTGTTACCAGCACCTGCAGCATTGGCTTCAGCCTGTAGCATATGCGTACGGATCAAAGCTGCAGCAGTCCCTAACATTCTGTTCCTTTAAAATTCCCTTGTGTCTATTCCAATGGTGTTAAAGTACACAGGAAAAAACAGAATGGAGGCTACATGGATGCTGTATAGCTTGTTGAAGAACTCCACTGTTCTAAAAGTCACTCACTTATGCTGTAATTAGCACCAATGAAACAAACTTGCTGCTTAACTGAGTGTGGTAACTTTGTTTTTGCTCATTAGTGTGTAATGTGCACCTCTGCACTGTTGCGTGCACCTTCACACACCTACATGTAAATAAGGTAAACACAGGAAATATTGTTATTACTTTCCTGTGATCCCATGATATCACACAAACATGACACACAAAAACTAATTTAAAGTTTGTACATCCTCTACTAGAACCTGGGACCATCTGTAATCCAGCCCTACACTTACACATGCTGCCACAGAAAAGAAATCACATGTCAAGCATAGAGAAATCTGCCATTCATTCCTTCTTTTCCAATACAGCACTAAGTGCTGTATCAGGTGACCACATAAATAACCGAAACATGTCTTTAAGTGGACAGAGTCCACACTTTTTAACAGAAAATAAAGAAGATGAAACATAACTTGTGAATTGTGCACGGCTTACATGGATTTTCACCACTCACAGACCTACATGTACACTTCTGTAAGTGTAATCTGCTACACCTACGGATGTCATCATTTACTGTTGCCATCCATTGTAAACAAACACTGTAGAGGTGCCTACATGAAGTGAGCATCCCTACACAGTTACATTTTTTTGTGATTCAGCAGTTCTACTGAGTTTTGACATCATCTGAATCTTCACCATGTTTACAGCCTTGAATCTACACAGTTGGTAATGTGTAGGCAGGGGAACTGAAGGGGAGCCCAGTGTTGTAAGCACAAGTGAGGGTATTACTTTGCTATATAGCTGCACAGAGGAATATAATTTTTGATAGAATTCTACTGTATTCCATCAGTTACATATTGCATGTGCTTAAATGACAGTCATAAAGTGTCTTTTTCATAGTGTTTACACTTTTAGGTATTTACATGAGTTATGAGTATAGTCTTCATTTGGGGGTGGGGAAGCGAAGCCAAATTTATGTCATGGCACTTAAAAAGGATTGTTGCTATTGTTACTCTACTTTTGTAGCATCCACCCTGTCTATTAATGTCATAATGTGTCTGATGTTACATGTTAATGTCAGTTCTGTACAATTCTGATAACTTCCACTTGCTCTTGTTTCCATGTAGACTCTCTTCTGTGGCTGTATTAGAAAAGTTTTAAAATATATGGGCAACACGAACACAGTCTACACGGTTGCTTTACAGCTTGTTGAATTGCTCCACTGTGTTGGTTTGCTTCATTAGTGTACGGTTCAGCTGCTTATGCTATAATTTGCATGCCAAGGAATTTACTATGTTTGCACGTGAGTGCGTGCCACTAGACGAAGTTTACTGAATCTAAAAGTATTCATGGCCATGTGTGCATCATGCCGCGATGTGCACATAGTCAAAAGTTTCCTTGTAGGCTTTATTGAATCCCCCCTACTATCAACAGTCAACAAAGCAAGGAAACCAGAAATTGCTCAAAAAAAACATAGCTTATGTGATGATGCCCCTATTTGCTACAATTGCTACATTTCTTTACACCATAATTACTTAAAGTATTTATAAACACACACACACACACACACACACACACACACACACACACACACACACACACACACACACACACACACACACACGTGGCCATGGATTACAGCCCCTTGCATAAGTGTGTACACCTCAAATATTTGCTTGTTATCAAATGAATAAAAAGATAGATAATGACCTTGAAATATATTTCACTTTTCAGTTGTGAGAACCATACAGTGCAACCCACTGCATGCTCCATGAGTTCCCAACTTCTCTGAACAAGAATATGAGGCAAAGATCCAAAATCAGGAATAGAAATTTTAAATATTTCATTTATATACTTAGAAAGTTGCTAGAAAAAAGGTTTTGCAATAGCAAGGATTTTCTGAAGGACAAGAAGTGTAAATCCGAAATGATTGTTATTTATTGAGTGCAGTCCACAGCACTTTACCACAAAATTACAGGCCACAAATATAAGGTAAATAGGGAGAGTTGAGAAATGTGCCCTCTGTGCGCGTACACACACACACACACACACACACACACACAAGTGAGCTTCAGTTACAGCTCCTTATATCACTGTACACTTGGTGTATCTGCTTGAGAGAAAGTGAAAGGGTATATTTACATAAATATTGGCCCAGAAATATATCACAGCTTGCTGCTGTCAGAATGACACAGTGCAACTCCCTGCAATTCCAATTTCAACTTCTTTGTTCAAGAATATGAGGCAAAAAAAATTTAAGAACAGATTTTAAATATTTCTGGTATATTTAGAAAGTTGATTGAATAACAAGCTTTATATTAGTCAGCATTTTCTGATGGATATGGAGTTTGTATCTAGCATGCCTGTTATTATTTAATGCCTGCAACATGCATTCAATGGACAACAGTATGCATGAAACTTGAAAGCCTACCTTCTGGCATTAGAAACTGACTGTAATTCTCAATGACATACAAAAAACAAACTTTACTAGAGTCAGTGAAAAATATGAGGCAAAATGAGCAAGGGCATTTTTCAGAACAAATAAGAGTAAGAAGTTAGTTTGAGATTTGAATATTTGGCATTACTGACTGTTAACAAGTCAACTGTTTTGCATTTTACTCATTTGTTACACATTATGAGAGACAGTGTTCCACATTTTGGAGATTGAATAAAAGATTGAGAGCTATGATCAGAAAAATCAAAAATTTTATGATGGACAGAGCAAAACCTAAGGCAAAAATCAGCCAGGGCATGTTCAGCATCATAAGATGTATGAAACACTAACATGTTTGTTATTACTGACTTATTCTCAGACATTTAACTGCACATTAGGCATTTTATGAGGGACAGTCAGTACAGCACAAACATATCAGGCAAAGCCATGGGCATTCAGTTATTAATATTCTGACCACAAAGAAGTATGAAACCTGAGGGCCTTTACTGCCAGAGGGAATAAGTTTATGATTACAGGTTCTCTGTCTGACAGTAGTCTGCAAATACTAGAATAACTAATGTATAAAACTCTAATGGCAATGGCATTATTGACTGACTGCTAATTTCTAGTGATTTACCAGAGAAAGAAATGGACAGACTAGTCTATGACACAAACAAATATGTGAGGACACTGGTGTTCATGTTCGGTTGCAATAAAATTAGAGGTACAAAGGTGGGTATGGGTTCATCTTGCCTACATAGCTTGGCATTTGCTGAATGAACTTCATTTTGTAAGTGCTAGTGCTAACCAGATGCAAACTGCCCTAGTTTATAATAAAATAACTCCAAGACATCAGACTATTACTGCTATACTCTAGTAGCCTACTACTTAAAAAAATACTAGCCTAATGCCCCAATACAATAGACTTCACAGGTACAAAGGAATTACTTACTTTTCAAAAGGACTAACTCAGGCCAAGGTCTGTCCATTGGTCAGCTCAGTCCTCTGGGGCAGGTAGTACAGAGCCACAACACCAATAGCTAATTTGTTAAAAAATATTAAACAGTTTTCCCCTCAGAGATGGAGTGGTATATAATCAGGTAGAAATCTGCTATACTAATGTACGTAAGCTTGTCTGAGCCTGATGGTTGTTCCATTGCTATGGGTAATTTGGTGGGACAGGTCTACTGGACCAACCTGGAAGTGGAGGGCGTTACAAATCTAGGAAATGTGGAAATACTGTGTTGGAAAAGAAGACTAAGTAAATAATTTACAAGAAGGGGTAATATTTTAAAGTTACATAAAGTAAAAATACTGGAAAATGTTACCACCCACCTACCCCAAATGGAAGAAGCCAAAAGGTATTGCAGTCAGGTAAGTTCAGTTGTAGATTTTCAAAGGTGATAGGTCAAGAATAGAAATATTAATTTAAGAGGAATATGTGAGTTAAACGGGATACTTTTTTTGCTGTACTAACAACATTTGTAGGGCCCTCCAGTTAGCACTGGGCCCAAGGCAGTTGCTTAGGGAGCCATATGCTAGACCCATTCCTGGTGGGGAATGAGAGATCAGAATACCTAGGCTACAGAAGAGACCTATGGCCCATTGTTTCCTATTACTTACTTTTCAAAAGGACTAACTCAGGCCAAGATCTGTCCATTGGTCAACTCAGTTCTCTGGGGTAGCAAGGCACGTACCTAGGTAGTACAGAGCCACAACACCAATAGCTAATTTGTTAAAAAATATTAAACAGTAAGTTAAGAGTGACAGTGTGCAGGCCAGCTTGCTAGTTCTGTGGGGTGACCTACCCTCTCCTCAGGCACAGAACCCCCTCTTCATCAATGGCGCATTGAGCTCCACAGTTGTTGCCCTCACCCCTTCCACATCAATGGCTCATTGATTTCCACAACTATTGCCCTCTGTGGGGATCTTGGCTCACAGGTGCAGGTGTGCCATAGCAGCATAGTCTCCTTAGTTCCATATTCCATGACTGGAACTCCTAGTGCTCTGATTAAATGGGTGACAGGCCTGAGTCACCTCCCTTCCTCAGGATGGACAAGCCTGCAGCAATCACTCACTCCTATCCTCCTTGGCCAGCTTGTACAGGCAACTTAACCACTAATAAAACTTAGGTTGCCTGCAGTTTAGTCAGGGCTTTTTCCATTTATGTCAATGAGCTGGCTTCCTAAACTAGCTTTTGGCTTGCCAAACCATTGCTTGGTGGTTTCCTTCATTAACAAGTATGTGGGAGTATGCACTCACAGGGAAAGGCACTATGGGTCCTACTGTGACATGGGTAGCTCATTTCCCTTTCACCTGCTGAGGTTAGGCTCTACTAATTACTCATTGTCAGGATGATGGTGAAGGCACAAGCATCTCTCATAGTTGCCTGTTTGATGGCCCCTCCTCACAGCTCTTACCTCCATATCATACTGGGGTAATTCCCTCCTACAGAGAAATGAATGGACAGAGTCTGATTGGGGAACTTGACTGCTGTCAGGCATATGGTAAAAAAAAAAACATGGGGAAAGGAGCTCACCACGATAGTCCATAAAACACACATAGTTAATTCAGTAGTAGTGAATTGCCCTTTAATGTCAATAAGTGTCGCAACATAAGATTTGGAAAAAAAATTATATAAATTATAAATAAAGAAAAATAAATGTTCAAATCATAGGCTCATGGGTTCATAAATAAGGACTAGGATAGTTGCCCTTGCAGGCCATTTTAGGCCTAAACAATTTCCCTTTTGGTGATTCCATTAACTATCCCAATGCATATTAGATTAACTTTAGCCATCCTATGGTTGATAATTATGTATTTCCACCCAATGAGAATAACTGGGATAATACCATAGATAATTTGATGGGACCCTTGCATTTGATAAGCATTTAGGTGGTATCTCTGCCCATTAGTAGTACAGGGGTAGTCTTAAGGTAAATTTGCAGTTTCATATCCATAGATGCAAGTTCTACTTGAATATGGATAAGGATAAACTTTGTTTTACGTGGATGGAGAGTCTGTTCCAGAGCAGTGGTATCCTCTGTGAGATATACTTGTTCATAAAAACTGTTCAGTTGATGTTGTAGAAAATGTTTAAATCCCTAGACCAAGCATTTTTGATGTCATTTGACTTGCTGATGTGCAGTAAATTCATAAAAATTGGGTTGGAGTTGTTGTATGCCAGACACAGGTCACCTCTTAGCAGTCTGTATGATACTGAGTATAGTAACAGTGCTTTGGGTCAGTCGATGGAGGACATATTGTTTAGGCCTTGTATCTTTTAGTGAGGTATGTCTGTTGGGAATCCAGTTGTTGCATGTGTTTGGACAGATATATGCCAAAGGGGGCATTGTACTCAAGATTTGACCTAATGAGGGCTGACTAAAGGAGGACAATGACATCTCTATGTCTAGACACACTCCCTTTGTTTATAAGTTGTGCAGTTTAGAATGACTTTTTTACAGCAATGAACACATTGGTTGAAAGTAAGGTTACAGTCCGTATAAGTTCCCAAATCCTGAAAAGCTAGGTCAAGTCTTAGGGGTGTATTGTCGATGTGGTATTTCCTGATGGTAGTTGACTTCCCAAAGGCTAGGATAATACATTTTTTAGCATTTAATTCCAATCCACAATTTTGGCACCAGTTATTTTTGGCGGGCAAACTTTCCTGCAGGATGGCTAAATCATTTGGAGATTCAATGACTGCTCCTAGCTTGCAACCATTTGCAAATGTAGTTAGGCAAAACACTTTGGTATTAGCTTTTTCTTCAGAGAAGCAGATGCCAAACAGGAGAGGTTCTAAGTCAGAACTCTGGGAAACTCCACTGTTGACTGGTCTCTTTGTGGAGGTTATTTCCTCTTTATCAGTGTCCTGCATCCTCTCCAGCTGGCAATCCAGTAGGTGACATAGAGTTTTATTTCTAGTTTATTTACCTTTTCTACTATGCCTGAGTGGGAGATTGTGTCAAAAGCTTTGGCTCGGTCAATTTACTCAGAGTGTACCATTTTACATTTGTCCATTGCTTTAATTACCCTTTCAAAAAAGTCCATCAGGTTGAGTAATCATGATTTGCCGTTGACAAATCCAAACTGAGACAGGTCTAGTGTTTAGAGGTTCCCTATGTGCTTATTGATTGGTTCAATAAGTTTTTCTATGGCTTTGCATAAGAAGCTGGCCCAACTTATGGGTCTGTAATTGTCTGGGTCGTCACTTGTGCAGGAGAATGACTGTAGCTGTTCTCCATTTGCTCAGTACAAAACCTGTATGGAGGCTGAGGTTATACAGTGTTGTTAGGGCTGTGGCTAAATCGTGATTTGTGCATCCAGAGATATTGTCAGGATCCAGAAATGCAGCATTTTTAGCTTTTGATAGTGCTTTTTATGGCTTACTCTTGTTAAAAAGTAAAAGGAATTCACAAAGTGATGTAAAAAGTTTAATGACAAAGCTTTCAAGATAAAACTCTTCTTCATTGCTTAAAATCATAGTGAAACATATTTTATTATACACACCACATGAACAAACAGAAACCAATAGAAGTGCAACAACAATAAAAGAATATAAAACAATTATGGAAAAAGGAGTCTTCTCTTAAGAACAGGTTTTAAGCTCACAAATCATTCAACCGAGGGGGTACATCTGCTTGTAATTAATCCAGCTATATTCAACATTCTTAGTATTCAGCACAATATCCCCTCCTCTGATACTTCTTTCAATGTTTTTTATAACCGAAAATGTGAAGTTGTGCGTTTCATCTGAACTTATAATATGTCTAGCTATGGCATTGCTCTCCACCTCTCTATGTATATCAGATAGGGGTTCACTTTATAACATCGAAATACTGAAATGTCAAATTTCAGTATCTCGAAGCTATAAAGTCGAATGTTACAAATAGCAAACGTTCATAATCGTGAATTTGACATATCTCGAAAATATGTTGAATTCGCGGTTATGAAGTTGCGCTACGTAATGTCTGGGTTTGTGTTTTGTTGGTGCTCGGTGCCATGTTTGGATGTAGGTGTTATGTCAGGTAAGTGAGTGTTTTGTAAGGGTTTTGAGTGGGAGTTAGAGTGTGTGTGAGGGACTGGAGAATGTGCGTGTGTGAGTGAGCTTTTGTGTTGTGTTTGTGCGATCTCGTAGTTAGTATATATAAGTGGGGGTGGCGCAGCCCCACATTAGAATGCAGGGGCTTGCCCTTCTTATGTGTGTGTGAGTTGTGTATGTGTGTTTTTTTTTGTTTATGTTGTGACGTGGGTGTTGTGTTGTATGTTTAGTGTAGTGTGTGTGGTGTTTTCGGTTATGTGGTTTCGCGGTTTTTGTTTGTCGGTGTTTTGTGGATTCGGTTTTATAGTCTCGAGATACTGAAATTCGATATTTCAGCATTTCAAGGTTTTAAAGTGAATCCCAGATAGATATTGGGCTACCCTTTCTTCTAATATTCTGTTGGTTTCTCCAACATAAAATGAAGTACATTTTCACAAGTGGCTAAGTAGGCCACATTCTTAGTTGTAAAAAGTGTCAATTGAATGAAAATAAAATGTCTTACGTGTATTATCATACCTCTCAACTGTACAGATTTTCGCAGAATGTCCAGAGTTTTGCCTTATATTTTTACTCAGTTTTTCATAAAATTGTGGTGTTCTGGCAAAATAGTGGCAAATCATTAAAGACTGAAGTTAGAAAATAATAACAGACATTTGAGTTTCAGACTTCAGAAAATTCATGCTAATGCAAAACCTGTTATTTTATTAACTTTCTAAGTTTGTCAGAGAAGTATTTAAAATTGTCCCTTCTTTTGGGCCTTTGTCCCACTTTTATTTATGGCTTTGTCTAGATTTCTTGCTCTAAAATGTTGAGAGGTATGATTAGGATGTACAAAAACATTGCATCTTATATTCCTGTATTTTTTCTGTACGTTGTGTTTGGAGCTTTTCTCCCTGGGCCTCCACTGAAAATGGACATGTATCCAGTCGGACTATCCCAGTAAGCAAATGTAAAATAAAATAAATAAAAAATAAATATATAATAACAAATATGGCACTCACAACAAGGCACAGTATTTTTAGTTTTAACTATAACAGTCTTGAGACGCATATATAATTCTTTGTAACAGAGCTGTTGTGGCAGGTTCCTACACTTCCTAAAAGCAAAGTTAGATGATGACCCTACAATTTCTTTAATCACATCAGATGTACATAATATAGACCAATTTTGTTTTTAAAGTTGTTTAATCCTATTGGTATGTGCATTATATTGCATAATATCCATCCATTCATCCTCAACCCCTTTTCCCATTTTGCCCATGGGGTCGGGGTATCACTTCAGCAGGTTAAGGTGTTTGCCATAACAACAAGGTGCAGGGTTTGAGTCTCACAGGGGATAATTGGCTAAGCTTAAAATGGCTTGCAAGGGCAATTAACCTAGTACTAATCTATGAACCTATGAACCTATATTACACTGCCAGATGGCTAGCCCTGCCACGGTAGTTCATCCATGCCACTCACTTGCATGCACATTTACACCTGTGGCCAATTTAGAGTGTTCAATACACCTACTGCATGTCTTTGGAATGTGGGAGGAAACCAGAGCACCCATAATATATCCGAACCTATTTCTGGAGATAATATCCATATTATTTACAGTCTCATTAATGGACCTTTCTTCTATATCTAAAAAATATGGTCTAGCTAGGCCATTTCCTTCACTCAATAGTTGTTTTTTTTTTATTTTCTTTTAACATTTTAATACTATAACTCCTATCTTTGAACTCGGTAACCATCTCATCTATGTAATATAGTCAGACATACCTGTATTTAGCTGACTGGCTCTAAGAAACTGACTATGCACAATACCTTTGTATATATGGGGGGTGCATACTGGTATTATGTCAATAGCTAGCAGTTTGAACTTCCTTTCTATAGATTCTAGTACCTATTGTATTACCTTTAATATATACATTAATAGCCACTTAAGTTAGGGATGAATATATAGGCCAGTAGGTTCACTATATCTTCACCTTCAATGTAGGTAATACCATTCACAATCAACTCAGTGTATAGCTGCATTGTGCTTTTGTGATTACAAGCATAACTTAAAGGCCTTGCAATTGTCTTTGGCCTGGAGAGCTATTTAGCCTCAAACCTGGCTTTGCTTGATTTTATTAAATTCCTGGCATATTTGTTTATTTCAATGAGAAGGGCTCTAGCATTATGGGAATTCTTCCTTTTGGTAAAAATACTCTCCTTTTATTGTAAAACTTGTTGATATTATGGTTGTATCATATGGGTTTGTTTCTGGGGATGGCCTTTTGCTTGTTCCTACAGGTTAAATCTGCATATACGCAGCTGTTTACATATTGGTATAGTGTGTTGGTGAACATTTCCATGTATTAAGTGGGGTTAGCTAGGTTTTGTGGGGATTTGAATCTTGCCAATGAATCACTTAGCAGTAGGCTGTGTGTCTTAGAGAGATCTGGATAGAAGGGTCTCTGGTTTCAGTTTTGAAGATAGCATTATGGTTAGACCTACCAAATGATGAAGATAAGCGAGGGATGGTGCAAGGTGTATATAATATACAAATAACAACATCATTAAAGACCTACAGCAGTTTACACCTTATCAAGTGTGTATCTCCCAAAGAGAGAAAAAATATTCTGTAGCTCATATAATTCTAAAGGGCATTTCAAGTCACTACAGGAAGATAATTGTATTATTTTATCCCTCATTGATCCACCCTTTTAATGAGTGTAGTGCTGCATTTTGTAGCCAACTAACAAGCCATTGAACTTGTTAAGGTACAATGATTCCCTGATGGTAGAATTATAGAGCAGAAATACTTGAACTATTGAAAATGTCAGGAATTATTATATTTTGTTTTATGAAGGTTACTTACATAGGATTCCTTCAGGTCTGTAAGGCAAAGTCTGTTCTAGTTCCGTTTGAAAGTTAGTGCCTAGAGTGCACTGTTGAGGGTAGCTGACAGCAAATCTGTGTAGCAAAACTGACCATCGGTGATAGAAAAAAAAGCATGCCAAAAACATTGCACAACACCTTCATATTTCTTAATTCTCAACTTCTAATTTTCATCCAAATTTCTTTCCAGTGATAGAATTGCATGTCCTTGAGAATTGGCCTTGTTTCCTTGAGAGTAGTTCCAAACACAGAAACTCTTGAAAGCAAATGCGTTTTTTTAAATTTTACAGATGTATTACTCCAGTACTGGCATACATTTCACCTCTCTAACCATGTCATGTCAGGATAGTTAATAAATAGATGGTAGATGCAGTGAAACCTCCACAAAGTTTATATTGCAACTGATATTGATCAGTTCACCTTAACATAGCTATTAATTTAAATTAATTGTATTTTATTATGATTAGTAGCCTCTGTAGTGAACTGATCCAGGAAGACCCATATCAGCTGCATCCCAGAAAGAAAGTGCATCCTGTTAGTTTGTGAACATTAATAAGGTACCTTCATATGTAGGAAGGTATAACAAACAGATTAAATTTTAAAGTAGCAATCAATAGAGCAGTGCCAATTTGTATATATGCAATACAAGTATGAGTTAACATGTATTTAGTATATTTACAGATTTTAAGGCTGTTATCCATATGTGAAACCTAAATAAAAGGTAGTATATCTGTAAGGGAAGAGGCCCATGTTGAGGGGAACCATGGCCAGTGTTAGCATTTTGGGGGCCCCCAGCAAGTATCAAGTTGGGGTTTCCCTTGACACTTCCAGTCTTGACCATCACCCTGTTACTGGCACCAGTCCTAAGCACCATTTTGGTTCATGTTGCAGAGTATTAAAAGTAGTACATACAGATTGAACTCTAGCTACAATGCTCTTACATTACAACAGGACTATATACCACACCAGACTAGCCTATTTATATTTAGAATGACTGGCATTTAATTGCAAAAATGATACATTACAACAGCTCTATGTACAGGACTGGAATACTGTTTTACATCCCCCATACACACACATCCTCCAGTGGTTCCCTCCATTTTCCCCATCCCTGGCTCCTTATACCATGCATATTATTTTTTTCTTCTTTTTCTCACATTTTGTCTTGCTCTTAAGCATTTTCAAGAAGCAATGACTTTCTATATGCTCTGATGTGCATTTGAAAGTTTGTTTTGCTTTCTTTTTGCACAGTCTTTTCACCCAATGATGGCTTCAATAGAAATTACTTTTAAGGAAAGAAATTCACTGTTACTGTTCAACTTTTGCTTCCTTGAATCCTTCCAACACACCTTACCTGGCTAAGACAGCACAGCAATAACCATTTTGGAAATAAGTCATTTAAAAGCCATGGATTATAGATGCTCTGAAGTTCATTTTATAATACTTTCCCATCCATTTAATCCAGTGGTGACCCGAGCAAAAATTATGAGGAAAAAAAAAGAATTTCAGTCTTACTTTTTTCTTTCAAAGAAAACCTAAGTTGAGCCCATGGCTTAATGTTAAAAGCTGATAAAATAACAGCTCACAATAAACAAACAGGACAACTGTTTTTGCGAATACACAAATCCTGCCTGGGAATAACAAAGATGGATGTTTAAATGTATTTTTGAAGAAGAAGGATGGCCCAAGGGGGTGTAGTAGGTAAAAAAAAACAAAGATAAATTAGGCATGGGAGAGAGAGAGATGATAATGGTATTAGTACAAGGAGATATTACTAGAGGTGATCTGAAGAGGACAAGAAAAGTTAGATTACTTTAGCAAAGGAAGTAAAGGAAGTAATAGATTGAGTATGTCAAGGAAGTAAAGAAGTAATAGATAGGATGCAGTACTTAAGAAGGTCTAGGAGTTTAGGCAGGTGATGCTTAAGGGGAGACAACCAATTTAAACTGGGAAAATATTTACAATATATATAAGCATAAACACAGTCTTTATGTGTTTATATTATTATATTACATTATACATTACTCACATTTCAGTTAACAAAATCCAAGTGACAATGGAAGGGTTTTAAATATTTCATAAATAACTTCCTTGGGGGGATCACACGACTGCTTCAAGAACTTATGTTTAACTGCAAGTCTGCTCTTTTTGAAACAAGGGACCCTCCAAGAATCCTCCAAGGACAATATAAAAGAAACAAAAAATGCAAGAGTCATGCCAGATATCAGAGAACATTAGCCTTCTACAGCTGTGGAAGATTTCTAGAATCGATAGACTAATTTGGAAGAAAATAATATTCAAACAAATGTAGGCCCTGTTCTTGAAACACCAAACCATGTTAATATAACCCCAGTCTCAAAACTTTCTTAAATGCCTGCTGCTTTTTCATTGCCTACAAGAAGCTGAAGCTGCATTAAAATGCCTTAAGCAGACAGTCTTACATTTTTTTTGACTGAAAAAGAAAATCAGAATTTCTAATGCTTAAAATTGTATGTGCTGGTGTCATTATGAAAGTGGGATTCATAGACCAGTTATTGGTTGGGATTCTGAAACATTTATTACTTTGCAGTAAGCATGTGTGTGACAATGAGTGACTTTGTGCAGTGTATGTGTGATTCCAAGACAATGTCACCATGAGAGGTAGCGGCCAACTACCATTGCTGCTCAAGTTATATGGTAATAATGGTATATTTTGATGGTAATAAGCATGAGTATTAAAATGAGGGGCTCTATGTATGCAAGTGAGATAAAACAAGATAGCAGAGATATTCAGAAACACATAAAGAGTGAGATGTGGTGCTGCAACATTAGTGCTACTTACTATAGCAAAATCCTTGCGTACATGCAGGGTAATCATGGAAGAATGTTATGGGTTGCAACAGCATTGGTGAACATGTTACTGCAACAGGCTATACTTGCCACTACAAGCAATAAAGGTGCATGTCTTTGCCCTCAGAGGCATAGTGTTATCTAACTGTACTCAGCATTTCATAGCCTTTGTCACATTTATAGTGTAGACTGGTACTGTGTAGATAGGAACACCATGCAGGACCGGGTAGACAAGTATTGGCCTTATCTGCAGGCCAGTTGAGGTCATGGGTTACCAATCCCCATGGAAACAAAAGTATGTGTGGCTTTGCATATATTAGTCACAAGGACCATTGCATGCTGAAAGGTCCCTGTGGATTTTTACATAGATGCAACTGTACCCCATAGGAGCAGTGCAGTGTAAAACCTAGAAATAAACCCACGTGGTGGAACCACAATATGAACAAGCTTTATAACAAAAGGAAAATAATTTTGACCAAAAGTATGAAGATTAATTCCCAGAATCTCAGACACCTTGTCAGTGAAATAAATAAACAAGTCATGAGCTTAATAAAATCCACAAAAAAAACAAGTTTGAGTCTAAAATAGTTACCCCAGCCAAAGACGGTCACAAGGCATTTTTAAGTCATGTTTGTAATCTCAAAAGTACAATGCTATACTGCATTGAGCTGATTATGAATGATTTTACCTACACTGTTATTGAAGACATAGCTAACCTACTGGCCAATAAATTTATCTCTAATTTTTACCCTCTCTCCCCTCCATATGTCCCTCAAGATATACCTGAAAATGGGTTGCCTCTAGCTATCACACAAGACTAAGTCCTAAAAGTGCTATCAAAAGCTAAAAGTATCACGTCGATGGGTCCCGATAGTATCCCTGGATGCATCTTAAATAACATGAAGCATGAATTAGCCACACTCCTAACAACACTGTTCAATCTTAGCCTCCTTATACCAAGCAAATAGACAACAGCTATAGTATTCCCCTGCGTAAGGGTGGACCTTCCACAGACCCATTCAGTTACAGACCCATAAGTCTAACCAGGCTCATATGCAAAGCCACATAAAGAGTTTACACTGGAATTAATCAATCAGGACATAGGGAACCTCCAAACTCTGGATTCTTCTCAGTTTGGGTTTGTCAAGGACATCATGCTTGCTCAACATGGTGGATTTTTTTGAAAAGATGACCAAAGCAATGGATGAAGACAAAACAGTACAAACTGTATACCTTGACTTGGCCAAAGCTTTTGACACAATTCTTCAGTCATACATAGTAGAAAAGCTAAACTAACTTTGAATAAATCCTATGTCACCCACTGATTGACAACTGTCTTACAGATAGGACTCAGTTAACCAAAATAGGGAAGTTATCTCCACAAAGAGAACAGTCACCATTGAGTCCCTCAGGGTTTTGTGCTTGGACCTCTCCTGTTTGGCATATACTTTTCTGAAATGAAAGCCATGGCTTACTAAGTTTGGAGATGAGTGCAAGCTAGGAGCAGTCATGGAATCCCCACATGATTTAGCAAACGTGCAGGAAGGTAGGTTTTTCTCAAACAAAGAACTAGTGCCAAAATCATGGACTGAAACTAAGTGCCAAAAAGTGCATTACTGCATGCCTTGGGAACTTATCTTTGCAAAGGAACTACCACATTATAAATGCATCCTTAAGAGTTGACCCCATTCTTCAGAATTTAGGAACTGGTGAGGGCAGTGACCTAACTTTTGAATAACATGTGTCTGTTGCTGTAAGAAAGTTCTTCTGCACTGCACAGCTTATAAACAAAGGGACTGTTTCTAGATCTAGGGATGTCATTGCCTCCACTTACTCAGCCTTCATTAGGCTAATCATTGAATATAACACTCCGTTTGGCAAATATCTGTCCAGAAACATGTAACAAATGGAACACTCACATAGATACCTCACTAAAGGGATATGAGGCCTAAGCAATATGTCCTACATGGACTGACGCAAAGCCCTGTCACTACACTTTGAATCCTACAGATTGCTTACCATCCAGGTATTTAGTATGGCTCATACATACGGCACACATGTCATCTTTACCAGTGGTTTGTAAGGGGTGACTTTCCCCAGGGATATCTTATTGGTGATGATGGATATGACCTGGAGGCCTGGCTGATGACACCCATATGGAATCACAAACTGTGGCAGACTAGGAATTAAGTAATGCCTTATTACAACCTGGGTCATTGTAGAGCACATGTTATGTTCTGATGCATTCACTCTTTCTCTGCTTGGATGTGTTTGGTTTGGCTCTGCAGAATATTGTACTTAGGAGGCAGAGATAGTGGTGGTGTTGGGGGGATGCATGAGGAGCAGCCCCCAGCACATCATGCAGTGTAGGCTGAGCCAGATAAGGAGTTGCTAGAGGAGCCAGCAGCAGGGGGTGAAGATGCTAGACAGAGGTGGGGTCCTGTATGCCATGACACTGGCAAAGAGGCAGCAGCTGACAGACAAGTTTGATCCATAGTAAATCATATACATTGAGTAAAAGTTCATTTTTTGTGAGATTGTGGTAGAGATAAGAGTTATCCTTGAATGAGGAGAAAACAATTTGTATAAAATAAAAATTGAATTGGGAAGTGATGCTGTCCTTGCTGTTGTTTGTTGTGGGTTAGGGTGTGTTGGATTGGCTGGGATGAAAGAGTTTATTAATGCAGGACTGGCCAATGGATAGACATCACTCTAACAGGATTAATCACACTTGTTTCTCCAGAATACTTGTCACCGAAGGTGGTCCTCAGAGCTTTGTTTTCAGACAACTTCTATTTGGCATTCACTTTTATGATCTCTGGAATTAAATTCCTTTGTATAACCAAGTTATTGGTTAAATTGCAAACTAGAGGGCATTGTCATCTCTCTCAAAGACACTATGATCCTTCAAGATGGCCTTGCACAGACAGTCTTGTGGTATCAAGTTCACAGTCTAAATCTTAACTGCCAGAAATAGATCACTATACAGTCTGGGGAACAGGAAGTCTTGCACACCTGCCGTATAGAGATTATAGTACATTCATGGATAATGACCTCTACTTTGATCACCATGTATTCACTTTCATTCAGAAAACCTTCTTCTGTCTTGCCTGAATGATTGCTAGGGGTATCTTAACTTAGACAAAATAGGTTCTTGCTCCCATCTACTTATCCCTCATCTGACTCATACTAGAATACAGTACACCCTTCAGTAGGTACCTATTGAATGAAAAATCCCAGTGGTTCCTCACCAAATACATACATACATACATATACAGTATATATATATATATATATATATATATATATATATATATATATATATATATATATATATATATATATATATATATATATATGTGTGTGTGTGTGTGTGTGTGTGTGTGTGTATATCCAGCTTGAAAAATCCCAGCAGTTCCTTACCAAATATATATATATATATATATATATATATATATATATATATATATATATATATATATATATATATATATATATATATATATATATGTATATATATATATATATATATATATATATATAGATATATAGATATATAGATATATATATATATATACAGATTTATATCCACCAAATATATATATATATATATATATATATATATATATATCAATCAGGTATGAGTTGTCTAAGTTACACAGAGCATCTGGAAGCCATGTTTCTCTACTTTGCCTCTTAGGGTATGAGGTATGCGTATTTGACTAAGAGGACAATAGTTTTATACAAGCAGCTCATGCAGATAGAGAGGCACACACAAGGGCATGCATTTTGCTAAACCTAGCAGGGTCAGAGGCCATAGAAAGAGAGTGTTCATTTGTGTATGCACCAGCAGTGTATGATGGAGAAGGTGCAGACCACCAAGACCATGAGTGTTTGAAGCGCATGTTCAGAGAAATGTGTAACCCCCGGACGAATATTACATTTGAGAGGCATTTGTTTTACACAAAAGATCAGAAACCAGAGGAAACATTTTCAGGTTATATAACTGACGTGAGAAATAGAGCTAAAATGTGTCAGTTTTGTGATTTAAAAGATGAGCTATTAAAGGACAGGCTTGTATGTGGTATTAACAGTGCTGCTGTGAGAAAGATTTTACTTCGTAACAGTGATTTAATATTGAGCAAAGCCACAGAAATTTGTCAAATCCATGAGATGACAGAAAAACATGTAAGTATGTTTGTGAGTGACAAAAACATGGCTCCAGTCAGCTCGAGAGCACATGTAGATAGTATGCAACACGTGGCAAACAAGAGCAGGCCTAAGCACATGGCAGCTACAGGGTTTCCAAAGAAGCCATAAGGTTTTCTAGAAAGTTCCAAGAAAAGTGCAAGCTCCAGCACCAGCTCATTGCAATACAAGCATGAATCAGCAAAACCCAAATCTAGCTTTATTGTTAACTGTCACAATTGTGGTGCGAATCATCAGTGTAAAAGAGAGAAGTGCTTAGCATTTGGTCAGCAATGTCACAAGTGTAAACAATGGAACCATTTCAAAACTTTTTCAAATCAAGTAAGCCTCACTGAGTTGTAAAGAAAGGTTGCACAAAGAAGCAAGTTGATCAAGTAGAGCCAAAGCAGTCAGCTTATTATGTAGATGGTGTGTTAGTGCTTGGTGAAAGAGTTTTGATGCAGTAAACATACTACCAAGAAGTGGTGTTTTGTACTGTCTGGATTAATGGAAGATGCACAGAGCTCAAAGCTGACACTGGTTCAAAGTGCAATGTTACATCAGCAGACACATTTGCTAGAGTGAGAACTAACAAGCAACTCAATGTAACCAGTAGTGCAAGACTTATTGCTTATAAGTGCAATCTTTATTGGGTCTCAAAGACAATTTAAGAATGAATCTGCTTTCTTTTGCTAAAGAAGTCCATCACATAAATGCATTTCTGAGATCTAATTTTGCAGAAGTCATATTGATGTTTTCGATGATGTCAGGCAAACTTCCAGTTGTGCATTCCATGAAGTTAGACTCAGAGGTCAGTCCAGTAGTCAGACCAGCAAGAAGAGTTCTGATAGCTATGCAAGATAAAGTTAAGGCTCAGTTGGATAAAATGGTGCAGCAAGGTGTGATTTGTCCAGCCACAGAACCAACTGAATGTGTGTCGTCCATGGTAGCTGCTCACAAAAAAGGCTCAGATGAAATCAGAATATGGATTTACCCAAGAGATTTGAACAAAGCATTAAAAAGACAATATCATCCAATGTGCACAGTCGAAGAGGTTGCAGCTCTAATACCAAATGCCACTGTATTTTCTGTTTTAGATGCTAAGAGTATATTTTGGCAAGTGATGCTGGATTGCAAATCCTCATTTCTAACTACTTTTGGTACTCCATTTGGCAGATAAAGATAGGTTCATAGGTTCATAGGCAGGTACTAGGCTATCTGCCCGAAGGCATTTATAAGCCTAGCTGGAATGTGTTGGCTGTCACCGCCCCCTTAGATTAGTTTCCTGTGCCTCTGTCCAGCAGAGCTATTGATTTGATCCCTGAGGTAAACTTTCTGTTTCTCATCCACTCGTCAAGGTTTCTCTTGAAGAGGGTTAGTGAGGAGCTCTGCCTAATGTAGATCGGAATCTTGTTCCAGAGCATGGGAAGTCTCTGGGACAGGAATCTATCCCTCCAGCATGTCCTATTTATTGTTGTGGTGAGGTTTAGATCCCTGGAGCATGTGGTTCAAGGGGATGTGGTTTTCTTTAGGTGGAGCATGTCCATCAATTCTGGGTTGGACATGGCCTTGTATGTCAGGCAGAGATCACCTCTAAGTAGGTGGTATGCAACCGAGTACAGCTGGAGTTTCTTCAGTCGAGCTACATAGGGCATCTGTTTGAGGCCATTGATCCTCTTGGTGAGGTACTTCTGTGGTCTTTCCAGTTGTTGCAGGTGTCTTGTAAGGTACATCTCAAATGGGGCATTGTACTCTATGATAGGTCTGATGAGTGATGCGTAGAGGGGCCCAATGACCTCTTTCAATTTGGATGCAAACCCTTTTGTGATTAGGTGGGCCACATAGAAGGATTTTCTAACCACTTTGGCAATGTGATTATCAAATGAGAGGTTACTATCTACTTGGGTCCCCAGATCCCTTATTACGTCTTCTGTATTTAGAGGGCTACCACCTATGTGATAGTTTGTGGGTACTTTGTTTTTTCCAAAGGGGATGACTATGCACTTTTTGGCATTTAGCTTGAGGCCATGGTTTTGACACCAGGTATCTGTCTCAGTGAGACCCTTTTGGAGGATGTCTGTGTCAGCCGGAGAGTCAATTATAGCCCCTGGTTTGCAGTCGTCTGTGAACTTGGTCAGCCATAGTCCTCCTGTGCTTGCCTGTACCTCTGAGAAGTATATGCCAAACAGGAGGGGTCCTAGGACTGAGCCCTGGGGAACGCCACTTGTAACCGGTTTAGAGTCAGACCTAGCTCCCGCAACTCTTACCATGTGGGTTCTGTCCCTGAGTCAGTTAGCAATCCATCTTGTGACATAGGGGTTTATGTTTAGGCTGGTGAGCTTGTCTATAATACCTGAGTGGGGAGTGGTGTCGAAGACCTTTGTGAGGTCTAGGTAGGCTGTGTGGACCACCTTTTCCTCATCTATAGCCTTGGTAACTGTCTCAAAGAAGTCCACTAGGTTTAGGAGGCATGATCTGCCCTTAACAAAGCCAAACTGGGTAGGGTCCAGTGTTTGGAGGTTCCCAATGTCTCTGTTAATGTGATCCTTGATGATGTGCTCCATAGCTTTGCAGACCAAGCTAGTCAGGCTTATAGGGCGATAGTTCCCGGGGTCCATTGTGGCTCCACCTTTGTGGAGCGGAATATCTGTTGCTGTGCATGACTCTGTGGGCACATAGCCTGTGGAGAGGATGAGTTTAAACAGTGTGTTTAGGAGAGGGGTTAGTTCATCTTTGAGCTCATGTAGGAAGCAGTCTGGGACACCGTCCGGTCCCATTGATGCTGTGTTTTTGGCTTTGGAGAGGGCTGTTTTAACCTAAGTGTCTGTGATTTCAGGGGCACTACATTCTTCTGGTATAGTTATGGGCCCTTTTGCACTGAACCTGTCTGCCAGGATGTTGGCTATATCGGTCGGTTCAGTGTATTTTGTGCCATTCTGCACTAACTCCAAGCAGATCTGAGAATTGCCACTTAGATTCTTGACATAGCTAAAGAATGCCTTGTGGTTATCTTTGGAGTCCATGGCAATTTTTCTTTTGAAGCTAGCCTTGGATGATTTTATGAGGGAATGTAGTTTCTTGCTGATACTGATCATGGATGTCTTCCCTTCTTGGGGTTTTACTCTTTTCTGTACTAGTTTCCTCCTTCTATTGTATAGCTTGTTTATGGCAGGGGTCCACCAGACTGGTTTTGTTTGGGATAGCATGAGCCATGCATTCTTGTAGGTGCCCGTAGAGTGCATTAGTAAAGGATTTTGCAGCTTGGACAGCGTTATCCTTTAGCATGGGGGCTTTGAAACTTCCCACCTTGGTCTTAAGTAACGTGAAGTTTGCTTTTGAAAGGTTTTTCACAATGGTTTCTTTGACCGGGGGATGGTGGTGGAATGTGCATATCCAGAGTGATTCATTTATGGTCAGATCTAACCAATGAGGGGTTGACGTCTGGTGTGCAACACCGGCCGAACATGTTGGTGATGACCAGGTCCAATATGTTGCCACCTCTGGTGGGGGTGTTGACTAGTTGATCCAGGGCGTTTGAGTTTATAAATTCTAGGAAATGTTGGGCAAGGGAGTTTGTACTAGAGTAGTTCTCCCAGTTAATGTTTGGGTAATTGAAATCACCCAATATCAGGGTGTTTGGTAGGACCTTTATGTTTCCCAGTGTTTTCAGGAATGTGGAGTGGGGGTCCTGGGACATGGTGGGTGATCTGTAGCAAGCTATAGTTTGAATAGCAGTTTTGCCCATTGTTAGTTGCACGTGGATGATCTCTGAAGCATTGTGCTGTGCCCCTAACCTGGAGGTGTGGTTATCCTTGATTAATATGGATACTCCCCTGCCTTTTGTATTTCGGTCTGTGTTTTGTGGCCGAAATGTGTGGTATGAGTTGTAGCCTGGTAGTGCTGGGGTGCTCTCTAGAGTCTTAAACCAGGTTTCTGTTACTGCACATATATCACTTTTCTCCATACTGAGAAGTGCCTCGAGTGCATGCATTTTGAGGTTTAGATTTCTGGCATTGAGGAGCATTACCCTTAGTTTTTTGTTACTTGTGCTATTTACCGCTGTGGGTTTGTCTTTTGAACCTTGCCTAAAAAAGGCACTATGAGAGTGGCAAGAGCCTTGGTCAGTATTTGAAAGCCTACGGGTGACAGGTGCAAGCCGTCTCTAGTGTAGCAGCGTAGCTTGTCAAGTATGTCATCCCAGGCTGACAGACACTGGATCGCCTTTGAATGACACCAAAAGCTTAGCTAATTGTTGAAATTGATCATTTTTTCCTCTATACCGTGGTATCATTCTTGGTGAGGGCAGGATGCTTCTCAGGGTCAGGGTCATGCCGGCCTGGGCTACATGATCAGAGAGCTCCTCCATGTCTCTTTTCATGTAGTCCACGGAGGTACGGCTCAGGTCATTCACACCAACATGGACAATGACAGAGTCATATTTGTACTTGCTCTGGAGTGACCTGACTGCTTGTGTTATGTGACAGATCCTGGCACCCAACAGGCAGCTAACAGTAACCTTCTCCTTGTTCAGCCTAGTGAGTGGGACGTCCATGTGCCTGACTATAGAGCACCTATTACTAGTGTGTTGGGTATGTTATTTTGCCTTAAGAGCTGTGATTGCACGGCATGCTGGTTTTGTGAAGTATGTGTTTCATGGTTTGTGTTGGGGGGGTGTAAGTTGCTTGGATGTCTGCTTTGGAGGACTCTGTTGCTTTTGCAGATTTTTATTTAGAGCCTCCGAGTATGTTTTCATGTATTGATGTGTGTTTTTTGCTGGTGCTGGTTTCATAGGTCTATTTGAGACTGGTGGTGTGATGCAAGTAATTCCCTTCTCCTCTTGACTGCCTGGTCCAGTCTTGGGTTGACATAGCTTAGCCTCCAGTTTGGCTGTATAATTGCATCTCTCACATGTATTAGTGTTTGGTGGAAGGAGGAGAGTATGCCATTTGGAAAAAATTCTGCAAGTGAAGTCTTCAAGTGTGCAATAGAACAAATTGTTTTGGGTTATCCTTGTGCCATAATAGTAGACAATCTATGGGTTGAAGGCAATGCTGAAGCAGAGCATGTCAGAAACCTTAAGAAAGTTCTAGACAGAGCATGTGAAGTAAACTTGAAGCTCAATCCACTAAAGTTCAAATTCAGACTTCCAGAAATTATGTACATAGGTCATGTGTTTACAAGTATAGGTTTGAGACCAGACATGACCAAACAAGCAGCTATTCTTGAAATGTCAGCATCAGATAATGTACAACATTTACAGCATTTTCTGGGTATGGCCAACTATTTAGGAAAATTTATACCAGACTTCAGTTAGATGACTGCAACTTTAAGGGAGTTTACACACAAAACTGTTGCATGGTCATTGTTGAAACAGCACCAGAAGGCATTTGATGACCTCAAGCAGAAAATTTCTACGCCACCTACATTAAGATACTATGATGTGAACAAGCCAGTTATTCTTTCATGTGATGCTTCAAAATTTGGTCTAGGCACAGTTATACTTCAAGAGGGAAGACCAGTAGCCTATGCATCTAGAACTCTAACCCAAAGTGAGATGCAGTATGCTCAAACTGAGAAGGAACTTTTGGCAATAGTATTTGCATGCTCCACAAGTTTCATGATTATATTTATGGTCAAGCTATTCAGATTAAAACTGATCATCGACCTCTAGTTACTATTCTAAACAATCATATGCATTCTGCTCCAGTGAGATTAGAAAGAATGATGCTCAAATTTCAAAAGTACAATTTCAAAATGGCATCCACTAAAGGCAAATTGATCTATATGGCTTTTATTTTATCCAGATCACCCAGGATTACAACAGAACAGTTTAACGCAGAAACTTTTGACTTTGATGTGATGTCAGTGTGTAATTTTTCCACCACTAGACTTGATGAGTTAAGAGATCATACTCAGACTGATCCAATTTTGCAGAAGCTCAATCACTATATTAATGTCGGATGACAGTCAAAGCAATCTAATGTATCACTTGAAGTGCAAACACATTTTCCTTACAGAGATAAATTGTTTATGGAAGATGGCATTATGTTCAAGGGTCCTACAATTGTTGTTCCTGCTTCCTTACAACAAGAATATATTCATATATATATATATATATATATATATATATATATATATATATATATATATACACACATATATATATATATATATATATATATATATATATAAGAATATATTCATTTTTGTATCGTGGTCTCCCAGGGTCCAAACCCACTAAGTGAAGAGCAACAGAATTAGTGGTTTGGCCTTCATTACTGAAATTTGAGCATCATTCTTTCTAATCTGACTGGATATTTTATCCAGATCGCCCAGGATTACAACAGAACAGCTTAACGCAGAAACGTCTGATCACATTGATAGAGTTCTTTCTTCTTGTTCAGTATGCAATAGTACCAGATTTCATTTGCAAAGGGAACCACTTCAGCTAAGTCCAATTCATGAGATACCTTGGTCTACTGTAGCAACTGATATCTTTGAGTGGAACAATCAGCACTGCTTAGTTCTGGTAGACTCTTATTTAAATTGGTTCAAGATTGATCTGCTACCTAATCTAACCTCAACTACTGTTATTACTAAGTTGAAACGTCATTTCTCAGTTCATGATAGTCCACACAAACTTTTTTCTGGCAATGGCAGTCAATTTACTAGCCAATTGATTCAGAAATTTGTGAAATAATGGGACTTCGTATATATCACTAGTAGTCCTGAATATCCTCAGTCCAATGGTCTAGCTGAATGTGCAGTGCAAAGTGCAAAGCAATTACTTGAAAGGTCAAAGTGTGACAATACCGATGAGTTCCTGAATTTGCTTAATCTCAGAAACATACCCCGTGATGATATTCTTGGCTCACCTGCCCAAGGACTACTTTCCAGGCAAACTAGAACTAGGCTACCTATTTCTTCAAGTTTGTTGCAGCCTAAATTTAAGTTCACTAAAACCATCAAGGCTCAATTGTTTAAGAAGTGTAATAACCAGAAATCTAGTTATGACAGATCGAGCAGATTACTTTGTCTGTTGAGGGAAGGAGAAATGGTATGAATCCAGACAACAAAAGGTTTTGATCGAATAGGACAGATTACAGGTATCTGTGCTGAGCCAAGATCTTACATGGTGAATTCCGAAGGACTGGAGTATAAGAGGAATCACAAACATCTTCTTCCTGTATCAGAATCATCATCATCATTGCAATCACAACATTGTTTCTGTGATGTGGACTCTAAACCAAATAGTGCGTCAGATACTGTTTCCAGACCAGAATGTGTTCAAAATTCTGACTCCATTCCAGAAATCAGTTTGAATATTCCACAGGTCAACCGTTTTATAGAAACTATTCCATTTGCTAAACTTAATACAGTTTTATGTCACAAAATATGGATGAGTGGCTAAACCAAGTGTGAAATACGCAACAACATGGACTTGATTATACATACCCGTTGTTTGTCTTTCGGCTTTTTCCCGGTAAGGGGTCGCCACAGTGGAACTCCGGTCCGCTAATTACTGGCAGTAGATTTTTACGAAATTCCGAGGTGCCAGCTCTGCACCCAACCTTCAAGGAAGGCATGCCCATTTATGCATGCATGTCTTTCGAATGCTACCCAACCACGGGGAGGACATGCAGACTCCACAAAGAAGGCACTCCCAAGTCAAGCTGAGAATCTATATATCTAATATTGTATAATACATGACTATGGGTAACCTGTGATTTCTGCATGCCAAACACTCTCATAACAATTGCATGGTCTCTTTCTCAAAGAGGAAGGATGCAGATGATAGTATAACGTGTGTCCTTTGTCTTTAAGAAGCATGTGAGGCTGTATGTGCATGTATATAACCCGCACACATGCAAACCCCCTAGCGCCATTTGAAGGAGCAACCAGGGAGTGAGCATGCATGATCACAGTTGCTAATTGATTGTATATAAGTTACTTAAGTTACAGTCAATAGTTAACAATAGCAATGTGTTTGTATGAAATAAATCTGCTTGAACAGAACCCATGAAGACTCTTTATTTGTGTCCCAGACACGAAAGCGGCAGGATCCATGTCAGCACTATGATAAATTGGGTCAAAATTAAGGCACATAGCTGAGTGACACAAAGATCAGCCATAGGGATACCAGCTAGCACTTCATGTCTAAAAGAACTAGAAGAGTCCTAAGTTTCCTTGCACTGAGATGAAGGAAGGAATCCGTATCATCTGTTAACGATTAGACACAGGTGTCAGAATGACTTAACCCTCACATATCTCAGTGGGAGATGCACCTGGTTAGAAACACACACAGAGAATGTACAGCACCTGTGAGCATATTATCTGAAGGTGAACCACAAACACATGTCCCTACCTTTCCTGTATCAACTCAGGTGTTTAGATACTGAGGTACAGTGGTGGAGGTATCTGTTTGTAATATTTCTGAATTTGTTTGATTTTCATTTGCCCACACATGCTTGGTATAAGCACTTATATTCATTCTGTTATGTCACAGGCTAGACCATGCTGTGTTGACATCCATAGTGGCTATGGTAGGATGACAGACCGATGTCAGCACCTATGCAGGGTCTGGTAGTAATGCTGAGACACAAAGTTCTTCTTATGCAGATGACACTGTGGCATTAACTCTTTCCATCTTGGATAGTCCTCCACCCACTGCACATGGTTTAGGTGTGGCCTCACCCATAGCTTAGTTAGAGGCTGCACAGCTTGAGCACCTACTATTCCTGTTTGGGGGATATCCTGATGTGATTATTAGATCCCCGTGGCTGCAGCAGTTGAGTAGTGCTTAGCATCTGATGTTGAGCTACCTGCCATATGGCAACCTAGCAGGGGCTCTCGACATCATCATATGTAACAGCCATTACCTGATATGCAGGCAGCACTATGGCTTAATCTGCAGATGTGCACAGCTAACAGTGGTTAATTCAATAACTTATTAAGTACTCAACTTACACCTAGTAGCAGATCAGAGAATAGATCAGAGAACAGCACAGAGCACTGGAAGACCTAGGCATGGCTCTAGTGTGTGATATTTTATTGCTGAGTGGAGCAACAGATAGGAGACCTGCACAGGGTGCTGTAAGACACAGCTAAGGATCTAGTGTCTGATATACTATGAAAGCAATAAGGCCTGTCAGGATAGCTGTTACAGAGACATAATGAACCTCCCAGGCCTTCACTACCCTGGAAGTTTCATTGCTTTATTGTAACACCCATTACAGTGAGTATTATTACAATTAGGAAATAGACTTTCTATTAGGTTATTTTATATTTGTTTTAGTATTACTGTGTGTGTGTGTGTGTGTGTGTGTGTGTGTGTGTGTGTGTGTGTGTGTGTGTGTGTGTGTGTTACCCGGGCTTCATCCACCGAAACTGCACTTAAATGAACCAACGGACTGCCAAATTTCTTTCACAGGGAAAGGAACCACTAGACCACCATGGTGAACTGTTCCCTCTCTTCCACGTAGTGTGATCTCGGAGTTGGTATATTTAAGTAGGGGGGTGTAGGGGGCATAGCTGTTTTTCATTTTGTTTGGTTTCCATGGTAGTCAAGTAGTTTCTTTCCCTGTGAAAGGAATTTGGCAGTCCGTTGGTTTAAGTACAATTTCGGTGGAAGAAGTTCCGGTAAGTTAAATTTGGTGGATTGTACTTTCGTTCAATGAAAGTAGATCTATATATATATATATATATATATATATATATATATATTTATTTGTGTGTGTGTGTGTGTGTGTGTACACACACACACACACACACACACACACACACACACACACACACACACACATATATATATATATATATATATATATATATATAGATATATATAGTTACACTTCAAAACATCAAAAACTCATAACATCTAAATTCAAAACATCGAGACCATGACGTCTAAAACCCAAAATATCTATAACTCAAAACACTGAATCTCATAACATTGAAAATGTATATCTATCTATATATATATATATATATATATATATATATATATATATATATATATATATATATCTATGGTTACACTTCAAAACATCTAAAACTCATAACATCTAAATTCAAAATATATTTTCGATGTTATGAGATTCAATGTTTTGAGTTTTAGATGTTGTGGTCTCAATGTTTTGAATTTAGATGTCATGAGTTTTAGATGTTTTGAAGTGTAACCATATGTTTATATATATATATATATATATATATATATATATATATATATATATATATATATATATATATATATATAGACACACACACAAACACACACACACGCAAACACACATCTGTATATCTTTGTATATTGTGATGACTTGGCCAGCTGAGGTCATAGTGCACACATTTCTGACATCACAGTAGGTAATGTTCTATGGCATAATAGTTCTAGAGCATCAAGCTGTGAGAAATCATAGCTACAGCTGAAGGTAAGATAGATCACAGCAAGTTACAGTTTGAAGAGACACTGATATTGTTTTGGCTTGGCTGATTTCTTATATTTGGGATCATCATAGTTGAACAACACAATGTGGTTTTCTCTGCACAAACCCACTTTAGGTAAGTCTGTATTTTAATTTGTTAAGACATATTTTTCTCATCCCATTTTAGTTCCCGCACAGTTCCTGGGTAGAAACTGCATGTATTCCAGAAGGCTGCCTTTAAATATACTGTACATTCATGAAGACTTAAACTATATCTTTTAACCTTTCCTTTGTGACAAGTGAAGAAAAGATTACTTCCCTGATTAAATTTGAGGCTGGAAACACGTAGGAGGATCCAGTGTCTTGTGCATTACAGTGTCTGAACAATGAAGAGCAGTATTTACAAAATCATGTTCAAATTTTCACTTACCAGAAACTTAAAAGGATGAGATAACTTTGACGAAAACTTTCATTCGTGAACACTTGCATCACCTATCATTCATATACCTTTCCCAACAATCTCGTATTTATGGTCTTTGTCAGGTAGTTAGGTCTTGCTGAGTATTTGTCAGGGATTTGTGAGTCCTGCTGCCTTGATGCCTCTGAACTATCCAGATTTTTCTCAGAATGTCCAGGTTTTGCTTCATATTTTTGGTCTGTTCCTTATAAATTTTATTGTTTTCTGGCAAATCACTGAGAATTGAGTTTCATACATTATCTTCTTCAGAAAATGCTTGCTAACACATGCACTGCTATTCTATCAACTTTTAAGTTTATAAGAGCAGTTTTTTAAATCTGCCCCAATTTTTGTGTCCTTTTCCCCAATTAATTTAGACTATTTCCAGATTTCTTGTGCGAAGAGGTTAAGAGGCAGTGTCCCCATTTGAAATTTGAAATTACATACTGTTTGACTAGATCCACCTGTTTCCATTCTGAGCTATAATTCCAATTCACTAAAAGGCTTTGCTTAAACAGAGCAGTAAGTGAACTTTTACCATGGTGCCAAGCTTATGTTTGCAAAAGTGGACACCTTTCAAGTTACCTTTCTCATGAATCAGGAATTTGGGGTCTCTGTCAGGAAATTAGGTTTTGATTTTTATTTTTCAGGGATTTTGAGTCATTCTGAGTACATTTTCATTTCTAAAGTGGAATTCCCTTAAGTTATGTACTGTTTCACTTTTGTTGCTTTCTTCTGACCATTGGGTTGCTGTTTCAGTCTACTCAAATGGTGCAGTTCTCTCCACTCCCGCACTTTTACTAGCTTATTAGTCTAGCTCTTTGCCAGGTGTCTTGTAGCACTATAGTAGCACACAAAAGTACTACCAGCACTAAACATTCTACAATGAAACAGATCCAGTACTTATTATTAATGCCCAGCCCTCCATGCATGTCTAAAGGTCAGTTCCCTGTGCTTTCTCCTATTAACTTGGTGAACTTGGGCATCCCAAGCCAATGTAGCAACTGCCTCATGTACACCGACAACCCTCTCCTCTTACCTCCCAACACTCAGACTTGCAAGAAATGCAGTTATATATCCAAATTCGAAGCTACGCACTCTCCAGCCATGACCAGAATAGCTGGTCAAGAAGAGAAGGTCAACACTTGCACCATACCACATGAACACATAGACTTCCAGAACACACACCAGCACTGCCTTCACATAAAAACACAAACCACACACCCACTTTTGTGGAGGATCTCAATAAAAATCTACCCAAACAGCAGAGACCTCCAAGGCAGAAACACACTCGACCACCACAACACAACACTAATCATGAGACACATAACTCTCCTAAACAGTGTGCCACTCAGCCAAAGCCCCTAAGGCAAAACAACATGCCCACCACACTAGTCATAGGTGACTTGATAGTGAGGCACACTGATGTCCCACTCACTAGGTTGAATAACGAGAAAGTAACAGCCAGCTGCCTGTCAGGTGCCAGGATCCACCACATAATGCAGGCACTCAGATCCCTCAACAACATGTACAAATATGACTCTGTCATTGTACATGTGGGTGTGAATGACCTGAGACATACCTCCCTGGACTACATGAAAAGAGACATGGAAGAGCTCTTGGATTATGTAGCCCAGGTGGGTATGACCCTAGTTCTGAGCAGCAACCTACCATCACCCAGAATTATACCACAGTACAAGCAGAAAATGAATGATTTCAACAATTGGCTAAGTTTCTGCTGTCATTCTAAGGAGATCCAGTATCTGTCTGCCTGGAATGACATGATTGACAGACTTTGATGCTTTGCCAGAGATGGCCTGTATCTGTCACCCTTGGGTTACTGGATACTGGCCAAGGCTCTTGTCACCCCTATAGTGCCTTTTTTAAGCAGTGTTCCAATGACCAAATTACCACCGTAACAGCTACAAAAAAATGCAATCTGAGAGTCATGCTGCTCAACGCTAGAAGTCTAAATCTCAAAATGCACTTGCTCGAAGCACTCCTTAAAATGGAGAACATTGACATTTGTGCTGTAACAGAGACCTGGTTCAAGGCAGCAGAGAGCACATCTACACTACAAGGCTATAACTCATTCCACACCTTTTGGCCCCAGAACTTGGACCAAAGCTCCAAAGGTGGTGGTGTTTCCATATTCATAAAGGATGTGCACACCTCCAGACTGGTAGCCTAACATAAAACATCAGAGATACATCAGGTGCAGCTAACATTGGGTAAGATAAAGATCCAGGTTGTAGACTACTATAGGTCCTCAACGATGTCCCAAGACTCACACTCCACATTCCTAAACACCCTGGAAAATATTAGGGACCAACCTAACATTCTCATACTAGGCGACTTCAACTACCCCTTCATTAACTGGGAAAACTACTCATGTACCAATACACTTGCCCAACGTTTAATGAAGTTCATTAATTCCAATGCCCTGGACCAGCTCGTTCTTACCCTGACTAGAGGTGGCAACATCCTTGACATGGTCATTACTAACATGGGTGACCGTTGCTCTACACCAATAGTCATCTCCTCCCTGGTTAGATCCAACCACAAACTAATCACCTTGGAAATCCACACCCCCCCTCCACAACAAAGGTAACCACCATGAAAAACTTCTCCAAAGCTAACTTTGGGCTCCTAAAACAGAGGTGGCTAACTTCACGGCACCCATGCAAATAGAGAATAGTTGCAGGACGGCTGAATCATACACCAATGCACTATACGAACACATACACCAATGCATGGATCTCGCCAAACCCAATAGAGCCAAGATGCTCTCCTCCAAAAAAGGAAGCAAATTTGGTGGTCCCCTGCCATAAACCAACTCTACAACAGAAGGAGGAAACTGATGCAGAATAAGGTGAAGTCCTAAGACTGAAAAAACTCCCTTATCAGCCTCAACAAAAAGTTGCGATCCCTTATCAAATCCTCTAAAGCTAGCTATGAAAACAGAATTGCAGCAGATAGTAAAGACAACCACAAGGCCTTCTATAGTTATGTAAAGAATCTCCACGGCAATACCCAGATTTGCTCTGGGCTACTGCACAATGGTACCTCCTATACCAAGCCAAAAGATATTGCCAATATACTGGCCGACAGATTCATTGTCAACTTTACCCCTCTCTCCCCTCACAAAGGACCAATCACAATAACAGTAGATTGCCAGGCATCCAGTATTACTTCTGCACAGGTTAAAACAGCACTGTCCAAGGCCACGAACACAGCTTCTATGGGACCTGACAGTATCACTGGCTGTGTTCTACATAAACTACAGAGTGAACTGGCACCTCACCTGTGTGCCCTGTTCAATCACAGCTTCACCTCAGGCTTTGTCCTTACTGAATGGCACACTGTTACGGTCATCCCTCTCCACAAAGGAGGAGAAACTACAGACCCTGGGAACCATTGCACCATGAGCCTGACGCGTTTTATATGTAAAGCTATGGAATGCATCATCATGGACCTAACAAACAAGGATATAGGGAATCTCCAAACTCTGGATCCCACACAGTTGGGTTTTGTGAAGGCTAGATCATGCCTGCTCAACTTGGTCAACTTCTCTGAGTCAGTCACAAGAGGTGTGGATAAAGGCAAGCTGGTTCATACAACCTACCTTGATCTGGCCAAGGCCTTTGATACCATTCCCCACTCAGGAATCATAGAAAAACTCAGTAAGCTAGGCATCAACCCCTATATCACTAGGTGGGTTGCAAACTGGCTCACAGATAGAACCCACAGTGTGAAAGTAGCTGTCTCCAGGTTAGACTGCTGACTAGTTATGAGTGGAGTCTCACAGGGTTCTGTCCTGGGTCCTTTCCTGTTTGGTATCTACTTCTCTGAAGTCCAGGCCAACATGAAGGGACTCTGTCTGACAAAGTTCTCAGATGATTGCAAGTTGGGAGCTATTATTAATTCCCCAAGTGATGTTGATATCCTACAGAATTGCCACACTGAGACCAACAACAGGTGTCAGAACCATGGTGTTAAGCTCAATGCCAAAAAATGTGTCATCATCCCCTTTGAGAAAAACCCAGTTCCCATGAATTACCACATTGATGGTAGTCCACTGAACACAGAAGGCATTATAAGAGATCTAGGAACACAGGTTGACAGCAACCTCTCTTTTGATCAACACATTGCCACTGTGGTCAGAAAGTCCTTCTATGTCACAGATCTCATTACTAAGGGTTTTGCATCCAGGAAGAAAGAGGTCACTGTCTCCCTGTACTCTTCCCTCATTTGGCCAATCATCGAGTACAATGCCCCATTTGGCATGTACCTCACTAGACACCTGCAACAACTGGAGAGGCCACAAAAGTACCTCACAAAGAGGATCCTAGACCTTAAACACTTGTCTTATATGGACAGACTCAGAAAACTCCAACTATTCTCTGTCTCATATCGCCTACTTAGAGGCAATCACTGCTTGACTTACAAAGCCATGTCTGACCCAGCTTTGTGAGAAATGTTACATCTAAAGAAATCCCAGTCCCTCCACACCACACACTCCAGAGACCTCAACCTCATTACCACAATCAACATAATGTACTGGAGGGACAGTTTCATAACCCAGAGACTGCCCATGTTATGGAATAGACTTCCCATGCATGTCAAGCAGAGCACCTTGATGAGTGGATGGGAAATAGAAAATTCACCCTGGTGATAACTCCAGTGGCTCTACTTGACAGAGGCACTGGGAACTAAGGTCGGGTGGCACAATGCCAGGGTAATCCTGTGGCTAGGCTTGTAAAGGCCCCAGGGCCATCAGCCTAGTAAACACCTATCATAAGTTATTTGCTTCAGTGGATCGATAGAGAAGTTGACTATTAAAATAGCAGTACATTTATATGCAGTACAATTAATGTATGATTTTCAAATAGTTGCTTCAAGGAAAAAATATGTTATTTTGTTTTAAAAAGAAATGCAGTTAGGAGTAGTAGGACGTTAAGTTAGGATATTGGTGGAGTGAGACAGGAAGTAGCTTGTATGGACTGATTAGAGAAAAAGAAAAGTGGGCAGAATGGGGTATGTATTAAATTATCCTGTGGTAGTACATGAGGTATTGTCAATTGTTGTATTGGTGTTCTTTGAGCAAACATTTAAAATTGGCAGTAGAGGTAGTGTTTTCTATGTGTTGGGTATGGAGTTCCAGGATTTTGCTATTTGGTTAGAAAACAGGGAGTCACCGAAGCTGTTGTTGGCTTTGGTAACTTTTACTACAGTTTATCAAATGAGCGAAGGGTACGGTAGGTGGAGTATGGTTGAATTAAATTTTTGAGGGAAGAACAGTTATTGGGTTGGTGTATAATGGTGTGGGCAACTGTAAGTTGATTGAATGCTAGTAGGCGTGGTAGTTCAAGCCATCTTAACTGTTTTAAGGCAGTGCAGTGGTGTGTACAGTTGGGGAGGTTGGTTGCAAATTTAGCAATTTTGTGATAGCAGGCCTCTAGTTTGTTAAGATCAGATTTCCTAAGGTTAGTGAAAATGGGGGAGGTATACATTGAGGTAGATAGTAGGTATGCTTTGGAAATAGATTGTCTAGTGGCAGGGGTGAGAAATGTTTTGATGCTATAGAATAAACCAAGTTTAATATGGATCTTTTTTATGAAGAGTGCTATATGCTTGTCAAATTTTAGTGAGTTGTCAATAGTGACTCCTAGTAATTTGATGTTCTCAACTAGTTAAATTTTTGTGTTGCCAGATGCAAGGATGTGGAAGAGTGGTGATGGAGATGAGGTTCTGTTATTAGTGAAAAGCGTACGTTTTGCCTTGTTAAGGTCTAAGATAAGTTGATTTTCTGTTAGATAATACTCTATGTCTGAGAAGGCCTTTTGAGTTCTAGTTTTGAGTACAGGAATGGTGGAAGCTGGGCAGATGATAGTGGAGTCATCTGCATATTGGACAGTTGTGGTTGAGTCAGTGCCAGAGCTAGGTTTATTGGTAAAGATGGAGAAGAGTAGTCGGCCTAAGATGGTGCCTTGTGGGACGCCAACAAAGACTGGCAGAAGGGTAGAGAGTTCTTCCTGCCATTTGACTGCCTGTTGACTTTCAGACAGGTAACTATGAAACCATGCAATAGCAGAGTGGGAAAGATTATGGGCAGATAATTCATATAGTAATTTTTGATTTGAAAGAGTGTCAAAAGCTTTTGACATATCTAGGAAGGTTGCGGATACATGGTAACCAATGTTTTTAGCTGGTTGATAGAGTTACTGAAACTAAGGAAGGTGGTAGTTGTGCTATATTTAGGTCTAAAACCATGCTGGGAGCTAGATATGTTGTTGTTTAGTAGTAGGTGGGACATTAGTTGTGACTGTATGCATTTTTCTAGAATTTTGCTTAAGGGGTAGTATGGCAATTGGTCTTTAGTTTGTTAATTCTGTGGATGTTCCTCCTTTGTGTAGAGGAATTATGTGGGAGATTTTCCAGAGTTTGGGGATGTATTGTTCAGACATGGAGTGGTTGATGAATATGGAGACTGGGTATGAGAAAGAGTCTGTTGCTAACTTTAGAAACTCAGGGGTAGCTGGTCTGTGGTGGGTGTTGTTGGTTTTAGTTTGCAGAGGAGTTTTTTATGTGGCTAGTTTGGATGGGCTTAAAAGAGAGAGTGGAGTTTTGAGGGGTAGAATTAGTGGGGATACTTAGTGGGGTGTTGTTTGTATTAGTTAGGAGGGACTGTATAGAGTTTATGAAATGAGAATTAAATTGGGCTGTTATGCTGTCTGTGGAGTTGGGGGGGTTGGGGTGGGGGTGAAGATTTGGCCTGGGTTTAAGAATTGCTTAATAGTGGCCCAGAATCTTTGAGGGTTGTTTTGATGTTTTTGCTGGAGTAGTGAATAGTATGATTTTTTTTGTCATTTTGAATTAGTGTTTTGGTTTGGTTTCTTAGTTGGCAGTAATGTATGATGGAAACTTGGGTTCTGGATGAATTATAGTGTCGCCATGCTAACTTTCTTTCCTTCATTATTTGTAGAGTGTTGATACTTAGCCATTGATTTGATTTTGCCTTGATGCACTTTCTTCTAATTAGGGCCAGACAGTTAAGTGTGTTTAAGAATGATTCATTGAAGTATTAGACTGTGGCATTTAGGTAAATGTGTTTTAAGGGGGTCAAGTTGTACTGTTTTAGGATGGAGTTGAAGGTATCTATAGAACAGTGTCTTGTATTGTGGATATATTTAAATATGGTTGTTTTAGCTGGGTTTAGCTTTTGCCTGAGAAGGAAGGTGGGCATGTGGTCGATAAGAGGGTCTGGGAGACAGCCAAATTAGTTACATATGTTTGGCTGGTTGGTGAGAATCCAGTCTAGTATGGAATGCTTATTAGTATGTTTGTCAATTCTGGTTAGACTAGAAATTAGTTGTGAGAAACCAAAGAAATTGATAAAGTTTGTAGGATTTTCTGAGTTACAGGTGGACCAGTCAAGGTTGAAATCACCTAAGATGATTGTCTCTTGGCTGTAAGTGGAAGAGGCCCAGCAGAGGAGGTTTTCTATTATCTGAGAATTGTTGCCAGGGGGAATGTAGGTTGCTATAATGATGATATTCTTATTTATGTTTAGGAGAAGCCGAGAGACTAGTATTTCTGAGCTAGGAGATTGAGGTGGGTTACTATCCAGGAGTTGCAAGGTGAGGTTATTTTCGTAGATAATGGCTATGCTTCCACTGCGCTTGTGTGGCCTGTCAAACCTGTGTACATTATATCCCTGAGGTAGGAATTCATGATCTTTGTTGTGATTTTCAACCAGGTTCTGCGAGAAGTGAGATGTCAGAGGAATAATAAGAGAGTGTGGCTTGTAATTCATATACTTTGTTTAGAATACTTCTAAGGTTTATATTCAGGATTATTAGGTCGGACAGGCCATGAGTTTGAATTACAGAGCTGTTAATGTTAGAATAGCTTTGAAGGAGTTGTGGGTGGTGTTGGGCGATAGGCCTTGGATTAGGGTGTATATCTCCACACAGCCTAAGTAATGATATGTTGTACAGGAATATGTATGGGAGTTTATGCATTAGCTTGGTGCTTTTATGATGGAGGTGTGGGGATGTGAGGGTGTTCTGGTATCTAAGTTTGTAGTAGTTGATGTATAGATTAGTGAAAAGCTGAGGAGAAATGGTGATGTATGTGTGCAGTGTAGGTCTGTGAGGGTAGATTGGAAAGGTGGGTGTGTGGATGTATGTGACCTGATAGCTATTGAAGGAGGTTGTAAGGTAGATAGTTGTTAGTAGGGTGGATAACACTGTAAGGAAGAGGAGTATGTTGTGTATTTGGGGATTAGTACTGTCTGTAAGATGTGTGCTGTGCATGTTGAGATTAAGTAGAAGTGAGGGATGGTGGTAGCAGGGGATGGATGGGTGAATAGAGCTGGGGTAGTAATTATAATATGGAGTGTGATAAAAGTAGTGGCTTGTAATTATGTGAATGAGCTAGGCTTGTGATGTATGTTTGGTGTATGAGGGAGTGTATGTGTGTAGGGGAGGTGAAGGGACAGAATGTGCTGGTAGGCATTTTTGTGTGATTAGTTAATTGGGGAAGGGGTGGGGCTGGCTATCGATATAAGGTTAGGGAGGGTGGGGGTGGGTGAGAATGGGGGTAGGGTAGGAGAGCGAGGTGAGCCTGAGCACAGTGAGGGTGAATGGAGCGGGTTGAACCACAATGTGGTCTGATACAGAGTGCCAAGTCTATCAGTTGAACTATAGGAGGCAAGGTCAGTAAAGTAGATTTTACTTTGTGAAACCAGAATTCAGCCTGAAAGTAGTAAGAGAATTTACTAGCAAGCTAGGGTTCATAGAGTCATAGGTTCATAGGTTGGTACTAGGCTATCAGCCCTATGGCCTATACAAGCCTAGCCATAACAATTCCCTGGCTATTTCTTTCCACAGTATTTACTTCCCTGCACCCCTGTCTAGCAGGCAACTGATGTGATCCCCAGGGTGAATTTCCTATCTCCCACCCAATCATCAAGGTTACTTTTGAAGAGGGCCAAAGAGGCACTCTGCTTGACATGTATGGGCAGTCTATTCCAGAGTCTGGGGAGTCTCTGGGTCAGAAACCTATCCTCCAGCATGTTTTGTTCATTGTGATGACAAGGTCTAGATCCCTGGAGCATGTGTCTCTGAGGGATTGGGATTTCTTTAAGTGTAGCATGTACAACATCTCTGGGTTTGACATGGCCTTGTATGTTAAGCAGAGATCACCTCTGAGTAGATGATATGCGACAGAGTATAGGTGGAGTTTTTTTAGATGGTCAGCATAGGGCATCTGCTTTATGCCTGTTTTTCTTTTAGTAAGGTATTTCTGCGGCCTTTCCAGTTGTTGAAGATGTCTTGAGAGGTACATTCCAAACTGGGAATTGTATTCTATAATGGGTCTAATGAGGAATGAGTACAGTGAGACAATGATCTCCTTTTTTCTGGACAACAAGCCCTTAGTGATGAGGTGTGCCACATAGAAGGATTTCCTGACTGTTGTGGCGATGTGGTTATCGAAGGTGAGAGCACTGTCCACTTGTGTCCCTAAGTATGTTATCACACTTTTGGTGTTTAGTGGACTGCCACCTATGTGGTAATTCATGGGTACATGTTTTTTTCCCAAAGGGGATAACTATACATTTCTTGGCATTGAGCTTGAGCCCATGACTCTGACACCAAGCATCTGTTTCTGTAAGGCCCTTTTGTAGGGGATTCAATAATGGCTCCCAGTTTACAGTCATCTGTGAACTCTGTTAGCCAGAGTGCCTTAGTTTTGGCCTGTACTTCAGAGAAGTAGATGCCAAACAAGAGCAGTCCCAGGACTGAACCCTGATGTACTCCACTTGTCTATAGCTGGATTTTGAGTTGGCTACTTTTACAGTGTGGGTTCTGTCAGTAAGCCAGTTGGCAACCCATCGAGTGACATAGGGATTAATGCCCAGCTTAGTAAGTTTATCTATGATTCCAGAGTGGGGGATGGTGTTGAAGGCCTTGGCAAGGTCCAGATAGGCTGTGTGGACCACCTTACCCTTGTCCACGGCTCTGTAGACTGATTCGAAGAAGCCAATCAGGTTCAGGAGACAAGATCGGCCCTTCATGAACCCAAACTGTGTAGGGTCCAGTGTTTGAAGGTTGCCAATGTCTTTGTTTATAAGTTCCATGATAATACGTTCCATGGCCTTGCAGATCAGGCTCATTATACTGTTGGGGCAGTAGTTCCCAGGATCCAAGGTGGATCCCCTCTTGTGGTGTGGGATAACTTTAGCTGTGCGGTACTAAGTGGGCAAGAAGCCTGAGGTGAGGCTATGATTAAACATGACACTTAGGTGAGGTGCCAGTTCATTTTGTAGTTCATGTAGTACACAGCCTGTGATGTCTTCTGGTCCCACGGATGCTGTATTCTTAGCTTTGGATTGTGTGTTTTTTACCTGTGTGGCCATTGTTTACCGGAATTTAGCAATCTTTCGTTATTGAGATTGGCCATTTAGGGGGTGAGTGGGGGGTGAAGTTTGCACTGAATCGATCTGCCAGGATATTGGCAATATCCTTGGGATCAGTATATTTAATGCCATTCTGTTGTAGCTCACAACAGATCTAAGCATTACCATTTAGATTCTTGAAATAGCTATAGAATGTCTTGTGGTTGTCTTTGGAATCTTTGGCAATTTTATTTTCGTAACTAGCTTTGGATGATTTTATGAGGGATCTCAGCTTCTTACTGAGGCTGATAAGGATGTTTTCTGCATCCTTGGATTTTCCTCTTTTCTGCATCAGTTTCTTCCTTTTGTTGTAAAGTTTGTTTATGGCAAGGGACCACCAGATTAGGTTCCTTTTTTTGGAGAAGAGCGTCTTGGTTCTATTGGGGATGGCACGATTCATGCATGAGTGGATGTGCTCATACAATGCCTTAGTGTAGGATTCAGCAGTCGAACTTTCAGTTCCTGTCTGCATGGGTGTCATGAAGTTTGTCACTTCTGACTTGAGTAGCATGAAGTTGTCTTTGAAGAAGTTTTTATGGAGGTTTCCTTACTGGGGGGTGGGGGTGGGGGTGGGATGTGGATGTCAAGGTGATTAGTTTATGGTTAGACATGACCAACGAGGGGGTGACCATAGGTGTGGAGCATCAATTTCCCATGTTGGTAATGACCAGGTCTAGGATATTGGTACCCCTGGTGGGACTAAGGATTAATTGATCCAGGGCGTTGGAATTTATGAATTCCAAGAACTGTTGGGCAAAGGTGTTGGTACACGAGTAGTTTTCCCAGTTAATGGCAGGGTAGTTGAAATCACCCAGTATTAGGGTGTTTGGTTGTATCTTAATATTTTCCAGTATGTTTAGAAAGGTGTAGTGAGAATCTTGGGGCATGGTGTGGGATCTGTATCAAGCTACAATTTGGATTGCATTCTTACCTAGTGTTAGTTGCACCTGGAGAATTTCAGATGCAGCTGGTATTGCAGGGGTTTGTTTGGGAGGTGATTTTACACTAGTTACATAGAGTGTGAGTTATAAAAGAGTTTATGGTTTAAAAGCAATATGGCGGGGTGCAGGTATGACAGAAAAAATAATGGCCAAGCTTAGATGGGGGGGGGCCCAGTAGTGTGCAATGCTTGGGAGGTAGGCTTTACTATAATGGAGTAAAATACAGTGGTATAGACCTACACTCAATTCTGTTATAGTCATGATCTTCCAAGCACAGGGCTCCTTCCAGAATAGGGTGCATTCCTGGCAGCATGCCTTAGAGGGTGTATGGAGATTCTAGGAGGTGCAATGGGATTGAAAACTGAGGAGTGAGACAAAGGTTAGGTTAGCAGAAAGAAAAATATAAAAGGACAGCAAGTCTGAAGTAGACCAGACTTCAATAAGATATGTAGGGTAACTATTTGGATAGGAGAGTAGGCAGCAGATGTATTTACAATGCTTAATTATTTAAAAAAAATACAGGTGGCCTGCTCAATAATAACACAAAATACAGTGAAATGTGGTCGCACACAATTCACTTGTGCAACATTTGTTGGACATGTAACAAGTGTTCAAATTGTGTTCTGTGCACTATGAGTGCATTTGTGACCCTATTCCCAGCATGCAACAGTGTCTTCAGTCACAGATAGCAGCATTAGAAAGACAATGTACATTTACATGCTAGATTCCTGTTACAAATAGTTGCAAGGCAAGTACTGATTTAAAACATTTGAGTTACACTTTCCATTTCTGGATGATAAATAACCTAATACATCCTAATACGGGTACGGCTGCTGAACCACATAACTTTTTGCTTATCCAAGATAGCTAGTATAAAACAAATCGGTAACTCATCAAACAATAGTCCTAATACAGTTGTGGCTGCAAAGCCACATAACCATTGGATGATCCAATACAGCTATTACAAACATATCAGTAACTCATCAAATAATAGTCATTTGAACTAGAGTTTAGTACTGTTTGCATACATAAGGAGTTGGCCACAGCACAAAACCTTGTTCATGAGCATTAGCACTTTGTGCATACTTCTTTGACCGCTATTTTCTATTTTTATTTTTTACAGTTAGCAATATCAATACACAAAGTGCATAACACTGTATTAAACAAAGAGTAAGTCTACTTACAAGGCAAGCACACGACTTGGAGGCAGGATGGTTCTGTACATGTGAACTACTTTGAAAATGGCACAGTACAATCCTGAGAGGTATTTGCAAACTATGGGGAAAGCTTGATAGGATAAGGACCAGGAAAATGGCTTGAGTCATCAGTGTTGTCACTTGTGGAAATTACATGAGAGCTGTGAGATAGGGTAATGGGAAAAAGTAGAGGGGAGGGAGCTACAGAGTTACTGAGCAGGCTGTTAGATATGAACCACAAAGTGGTCTGATGCAGCATGCCAGAGTCTATCACTTGAACTGTAGGAGGCAAGGTCAGTAAAGTAGATTTTTACTTTGTGAAACCAGAATTCAGCCTGAAAGTAGTAAAAGGAGTTTAGGTAAAGAGGGAGTTATAAAAGGTTATATGGTTTTAAAAGCAATATGGCAGGGGTGAGGTAAGATAGAAAAAAATGTCCAAGCTTAGAGATAAGATTTGGGGTGTGGGAGCCCAGTAGTGTACAATGCTAGGGATGTAGGCTTTCCCTGGCTTGGACCTGAACTTGAAATAAAAAGTACAGTAAAATCAAATGTGTTATACTTCATATTATGAATGGAAATGAAACAGAAAAGGAAGAAAATACAGATTTATTATTATTATTATTCTAGTGAAATATATCAAGTTCTTTAAGTCTTCCCTTTATTTGATGTTCCTTCCATTTATCCTGGCTACCTGTCTTGGTACCTTCTCCAACAGTGTCACCTATTTTTCATTGTAGCACCTCCAGAACTATGGAAAAGTATCCTGTCTATGAAATTACATGAACCTGGCAGAGGGGTACTGTTTTTTTTTTTTTTTTTATCCATATGTACTTCACCCTTTGAGATACATCATAATGGTAACTAGGTAATTAATACAGACCCACTTTTACAGGATTCTTTTTCTTCAGAAATTCACAATCTATGCCAAGGTTATGTGTCCTTGTACTACATTCCTTTATACATATCACATATATGGTGAGTATAGTGGGCTTGCTCCCCACTTTGTCCAGGGCCATAGTATTTCTCTTTTGTTTTGGACTTTCACTGAATCTAGGCATTACATTAGTAAGTCTCTATTTTAGGTATCACATCCAGCCTCACTTTTGTACTTGCTGACACCATCTGTTGCACAGCCTAACAGTTTTCATGCCTTCTGTAATAGTTTGCATCTCCTTTTCCTGGTCTGGGCTTGAAGTTTATCCTTCTGAGCATATGTTATACCCCGGTTTATCTTTCCTGAGGTGCATCACCATACAGTAAGAAGGGTATACATGGAGATGGTACCTGTCAGACTTGGGGCTGATTTTAATGCATCTTATTGTCTCATCTAAAACTTTATTTTTTCAGCTTAAATGAAGTTTTCACTGCTGTGACAGAACTACTTGGCAGCCAGCTGCACATATTTCAGTAGTGTTAAAGTAGAAGTCGGTTCATGACGAGTATGTTTAAATTCAGAGGCAGAAATATTCAAAGCTATCGACAACAAACTTAATTTGGTGAACTAGTTTCATACTTTTTGCCATTTTCACTAAGACTTTTCAGAAAACAGATTCTTAAAGAGGAAGTTTAGTTCTGTGTCCTATGTACTAGAAATCAAAGTCCCTAACAAGTGATACTAGAGTAGCAATATGGAATGAAAAAACATTAGCACACAACTAACACTTGGACACACACCTAGTCTGATCTTTTACCACCCAAACAAGGCACTGCTGATGTAATCTAAACAGGTCTCATGTGATCTCTCCTAATCTCTAATAAAGCTACATATCTGCCTCTGACCACAGGCTGTATTACTACCTCTGACCACAAGAATGCCTCCACCACAGGCTGTATTACTATATTGTTTGGGTGTAGAAGGGATGATTGCTGTAAATGGAAGCAATGTGTACAAATTCAGATAGGGGTAGGTAAGTATCAGATTCTAATGTCATGCTTGAATTTTATAAGGCTTCTTTCTTCATTTTTTCAGAGAGAATAAAAATGGAGGGAAACACGAATGAGAAAAAAAATGTCCATCAGTTCTCCAGAGCCAGCTGCCACACCACCCTGGCAGTATTTGGCCTGAGTAAACAGACTCTTTTTATTCTTCCTTCATTATGGGCCCCTGAAAGATGTCCTTATTGTCCATCATAGGAAGGAGAACAAGCCAGCTGGTTTTGATTTTGTGTATTTAAGCACATACCAGATGCTATGGCTGCAGTGTCCAAAACAAATGTGGCAGATTTAGATGGACACAACATCTGTATCACATTTGCTGACAAAGCAAGAATGCAGAGAACTCATGAGACAATGGATTTTTTGTAATCTTTTTATTATCAATTTTTAACCATGCAATACAAAATGGTAACAGACAATGCACAAGCAAAACAATTAAAGTAATATAGATTTATATACAACAAATAACTATTTACAGATACGCCTTATGTTCAACAAAATAAATATGTTAACAGAGATTAAGCTAGAAGGATATCAAATAAAATATCCCAATATTAGTAAAGTGTGTACTAAGTCTTTGGGTGTATTTCAGATAATTGTGGGCAAGTAAGTGTTTAGCAGCAAGTTGCTTAAATCCATCCCAAGTGAGTAGAGCTATATTCTTCCAGTTAAGTGTGATATAAAGTTTGTCAAGGAAAAAGAGTGTTATTAAAATATGAGTTTGAAGTTTGGATTATTCTGTAGGGGGGATATGTAATATTGCAAATTTCCAGGACAAAGTTGTTTTTTCATATCTCTTTTATTTTCCAATTGTATCCTAAGGGAGCACCAGAGCCTATAGGTTCATAGGTAGGTAGGTACTAGGCTATTGGCCCTAGGGCCTATATAAGCCTGGCCAAATGGTACCCTGGCTTTCACCACCCAAAACAATTATTTTCATGTGCCCCTGTCGAGCAGAGCCACAGAAGTGATCCCCAGGGTGAATTTCCTATCTCCCATCCAATCATCAAGATTTTTCTTGAAGAGTGCTAATGAGGAGCTTTGTTTGATATAGATAGGTATTTTGTTCCAGAGTATGGGAAGTCTCTGGGACAGGAATCTATCCCTCCAGCATGTTCTGTTTATTGTGGTGACAAGGTTTAGGTCCCTAGAGCATGTAGCTCGGAGGGATTGGGATTTCTTTAAGTGGAGCATGTCCAACAGCTCTGGGTTTGACATAGCTTTGTATGTTAGGCAGAGATCGCCTCTGAGTAGGTGATATGTGACGGAGTAAAGCTGGAGTTTTTTGCGACAGTCTGCTTAGGGCATCTGCTTGAGGCCAGTAATCCTCTTTGTGAGGTATTACTGTGGCCTTTACAGTTGTTGTAGATGTCTTGTGAGGTGCATACAAAAAGGGGTGTTGTATTCTATAATGGGTCTAATGAGTGATGAGTAGAGGGGAACAATGACCTCTTTTTTTCCTGGATGAGAAACCTTTTGTGATGAGGTGTGCCTAATAGAAGGATTTCCTGACTACTGTGGCAATGTGATTATCAAAGGAGAGACTACTGTCCACCTGTGTCCCAAGGTCTCATCACACTTTCAGTGTTAGACTACCGCCTATGTAGTAGTTCATGGGTACAGAGTTTTTACCAAAAGGGATGACAATGCATTTTTTGGCATTGAGCTTGAGGTCATGGCTTTGACACCAGGCATCTGTCAAAGTGAGGCCCTTTTGAAGGATGGCCACATCATTGGGAGTTTTGATTATGGCTCCTAATTTGCAGTCATCTGCAAACTTTGTTAGCCAAAGACCTTCTGTGTTAGCCTGTACTTCAGAGAAGTAGATACCAAACAGGAGAGGACCCAGGACTGAACCATGTGGTACTCCAATTGTCACTGGTGTGAAGTTGGATTTTTACTTTCACAATGTGGGTTCTGTCAGTGAGCCAGTTGGCAACCCATCTTGTGACATAGGGATTTATACCTAGTTTAGTGAGTTTATCTATAATTCCAGAGTGGGGGATGGTGTTGAAAGCCTTGGCGAGATCTATATAGGCTGTGTGAACCACCTTACCCCCATCTACGGCTTTGGTGACCGCTTCAAAAAAGTCTATCAGGTTTAGGAGACATGATCTGCCTTTTACAAACCCGAACTGGGTAGGGTCTAGAGTTTGGAGCTTACCAATGTTATTGTTTATAAGTTCCATGATGATGCATTCCATAGCCTTGCAGACCAGGCTCGTCAGGCTAATGGGGCAGTAGTTCCTGGGGTCCGTGGTGGTTCCCCCTTTCTGGAGTGGGATAACCATTGCTGTACACCATTCAGTGGGCACAAAGCCTGAGGTGAGGCTATGATTGAACATGGTACTTAGGGTGCCAGTTCATTCTGTAGTTCATGTAAAACACAGCCTGGTATGTTGTCAGATCCCATGGATGCTGTGTTCTTGGCTTTGGAAAGTGTGTTTTTTACCTGTGCAGCCATGATTACAGGAACTTTGCATTCTTTCGGTATAGAGATGGGCCATTTAGGGGGTGAGAGATGGGTAAAGGTAGCACTGAACCTATCGGCCTGGATGTTGACAATATCAGTTTGTTCTGTATATTTAATGTTCACAATCCACATGTTAAGCGCTTTCATCCAATTGCTGTTGGACTTCCTCAGAACAATGAACATTACTAACTCAGTCTTTTCATACCCCTCCCTGTAACTCAATTAAACAATTAAAACTAATTGGTAGGTTAAAATTCCTTTAAACATCAGTTAAAATCGCATAGTATTGCACCAACCCCACCTATTTGTTAGACACATAAAACGAATGTTAAAATTCAGAATACTGTCTCATTCTGACAATAAAATACTAAACATTATCAAAAAGTTGTTGCCAACTTATCCAAGTAAATCAAATAAATGCTACATGCACTGGTGTTGTGTATGTTAACGTAAAATGTGTTTCATTTTTAGTATGGCTGCAATACTGACACTGTCATAAATGCCAGAAAAAAATGGTGGCATCCAATCTCATTTGCTACCTTAGTTCACATACATCTAAATCCAGGTCAATCACCCTGCCCTGCCTGTCCTTCAACAACTGTTGCAATACCAAAAATGTAAACTTGTGGTTTGAATTTTGCATTACATGTCTGGCTAGGGCATTCGTTGACTTCATATTTTTATTGTCAGCACTGTGCTCTCTAATTCTGTCCTTAAATTGCCTGCTGGTCTTGCCAACATAATAGGGAGAATAATGCTGACACTTAGCCATATAAGTTAAATTTCTGCTGTTAAAACTGAAATCACCATGGAAGTAGAACTGTCTTCCATTAATGAATATGGTACCATGTGTCTCACAAATATATGTGCATGCATTGCATCTGGCACATTTAAAATTACCAGGCATTTTCCTGCTTTGTTGTGAGTCGATATGAACCCCCATTTCCAAAAACTCTTTAAAACATCTGTCTCTTCTATATACTATTTTGGGGGATCTTCCTATCTTATCTACAAGGGAGCCATCAGCTACTAATATCCTCCAGTTTTTCAGGATGATGTGACCTACCCACTCAACATATTGATTATACATGGTGATAAACAACTAATCGTTTCCCATTTTGCTTTTTATATCTACCTGGTTGTTGTGTGGCATGCTAAAACCATTGCCATTATCATAGTCCACATTTCCACTCAAAATGGCCCTATGGACACCCTCAGTACTTTTGTGTCTGACCTCATCTGCCAAAATTTTACAAAGAGCCTTGGGGTAAACCCTTTTGATAAATAAGCTTGTCATATATTCAAGTTCCAATAGAAAATCTTGGTCAGCTGATGTCATTCTGGCAGCCCTTACATATTGTCCTGACAATGGATTTCTTCTAATGGTAGGGGTGCCAACTACCATCAGAAGAAATCCATTGTCAAAGGACAATATGTAAGCGCTGCCAAAATGACATCAGCTGACCAAGATTTTTTATTGGATCTTGAGTACATGACAAGCTTATTTATCTAAAGGGGTTACCCCGAGGCTCTTTGTAAAATTTTAACAGAGGAGGTCAGACACAAAAGAACTGAGGGTGTCTATATGGCCTTTTTGAGTGGGAATGTGGACTATGATAATGGCAGTGGTTTTAGCATGCCACACAACAACTACGTAGATATAAAAAGCAAAATGGGGAATAATTTGTTGTTTATAACCACGTATAATCAAGATGTTGAGTGGGTAGCTCGCATCATCCTGAAAAACTGGAGGATATTAGTAGCTGATGGTCCCTTGTAGATAAGATAGGGGGATCTCCCAGAATAGTATATAGAAGAGACAGATGTTTTAAAGAATTTTTGGAAATGGGGGCTCATATTGACTCACAACAAAGCAGTAGAATGCCTGGTCATTTTAAATGTGGCAGATGCAATCCATGCACATATATTTGTGAGACAGGTGGTACCGTATTCATTAATGGAAGAAAGTTCTACTTCCATGGTGATTTCAATTGTAACAGCAGAAATTTAACTTATATGGCTAAGTGTCAGCATTGTTCTGCCTTTTATGTTGGCAAGACCAGCAGGCAATTTAAGGACAGAATTAGAGAGCACAGTGCTGACATTAAAAATATGAAGTCAACGAATGCCATAGCCAGACATGTAATGCAAAATTCAAACTACAAGTTAAAATTTTTGGTATTGCAACAGTTGGTGAAGGACAGGTAGGGCAGGGTGATTGATATGGATTTAGACGTATGCCAACTAAGGTCGCAATTGAGATTGGATGCCACCATTTTTCCTGGCATTTATGACAGTGTCAGTATTGCAGCCATACTAAAAATTAAACACATTTTAGGTTAACATACACAACACCAGTGCATGTAGCATTTATTTAATTTACTTGGATAAGTTGGCAACAATTTTTTGATACTGTTTAATATGTTATTGTCAGAATGAGACAGTATTCTGAATTTTAACATGCATTTTATGTGTCTAACAAATAGGTGGGCTTGGTGCAATACTATGCAATTTTAACTGATGTTTAAGGGAATTTTAACCTACCAATTAGTTTTAATTGTTTAATTGATTTACAGGGAGTGGTATAAAAAGGTTCAGTTAGTAATGTTTATTGTTCTGAGGAAGTCCAACAGCAATTGGATGAAAGTGCTTAACCTTTGGATTGTGAATAAAGAAGTGTGCAACAGTCTTGGTGTTCTGGTTGCCTTCATATTTGTGAGTGCAGTTTTGTCTCTTTGGTTATCCACTCTGTATATTTAGTGCCATTGTGTTGTAACTCAGTCCAGATCTGAGTGTTGCCACTGAGATTCTTGACATAGCTATAGAATGCTTTGTGGTTGTCTTTAGAATCAGTGGCGATTTTGTTTTCCTAACTAGTTTTGGAGGATTTTATGAGGGATCTCAGCTTCTTACTGAGACTGACCAGGGAGTTCCTCCAATCATGGGATTTTACTCTATTTTGCAACAGTTTCTTTCTTCTGTTTTGTAGAGTTTATTTATGGCAGGGGACCACCAGATTGGCTTCCTCTTTTTTGAGGATAGCATCTTGGTTCTGTTAGGAATTGCACAATCCATGCACTCGTGTAAGTGCTTATAAAGTGCATTTGTATAGGATTCAGCAGTCGTACCTCTATTGTCTGTCAGCATGGGTGTCGTGAAGTTTGCCACTTCTGTCTTAAGAAGCATGAAGTTGGCTTTGGAGAAATTTTTTACGGTGGTTTCCCTAATGGGGGGTGGGTTGGGATGTAGATGTCTAGGGTGATTAGCTTGTGGTCAGATCTGACCAACGAGGAATTGATCTCTGGTGTGGAACAGCGGTTGCCAATGTTGGTAATGACCAGGTCTAGGATATTGCTGCCCCTGGTGGGGGTGTGGATAAGTTGATCCAAGGCATTGGAATTTATGAATTCCAGAAAACGTTGAGCACAAGAGTTGGTACATGAGTAGTTTTCCCAGTTAATGGTGGGGTAGTTGAAATCGCCCATTTCTAGGGGATTAGGTTGTACCCTAATATTTTCCAGTGTATCAAGAAATGAAGAGTGGGAATCCTGGGGCATGGTGGGGGATCTGTAGCAAACTATACTTTGGATTGTGGTGTTGCCCAGAGTTAGTTGCACTTGGATAATCTCAGATGCATTATGCTGAGCAACTAGCCTGGAGGTGTGGATATCCTTAATGAATATGGACATGCCTCCGCCTTTAGTGTTTCGGTCCAGGTTAGGTGGCCGAAAGGCGTGGTATGAATTATAGCCTGGTAATGCAGGGGTGCTCTCTGAAGTCTTGAACCAGGTCCCTGTCACTGCACAGATGTCGATGTTCTCCATTTTAAAGAGTGCCTCGAGTGAGTGCATTTTGAGGTTTAGACTTCTAGCATTGAGTAGCATTACCCTCAGATTTTGCTTGCTTGTACCTGTTACAGTGGCGAATTTGTCATTTGAACCTTGCCTAAAAAAAGGCACAATAGGGGTGGCAAGAGCCTTAGCCAGTATCCGGAATCCCAAGGGCGACAGATGCAGGCCATCTCTGGCAAAGCATCATGGTTTGTCGATCATGTCATGCCAGGCAGACAGATACTGGATCCCCTTAGAATGACACCAGAAGCTTAGCCAATTGTTGAAGTCAATTGTTTTGTCCTTGTACTGTGGTATCATTCTGTGTGATGGCAGGATGCTACTCAGGGCTAGGGTCATACCTGCCTGTGCTACATGATTGGACGGCTCCTCCATGTCTCTTTTCATGTAGTCCAGAGGGGTACATCTCAGGTCATTTACACCAACATGGACAATGACAGAGTCATATTTGTACTTGTTGTGGAGTGACCTGAATGCATGCTTTATGTGGCGTATCCTGGCACCCGACAGGCAGCTGACAGTATCTTTCTCCTTGTTTAGCCTGGTGAGTGGAACATCAGTGTGCCTTACTATAGAGTCACCTATGACTAGAGTGTTGGTACATTGCTATGCCTTATGGAATGTGGTTGAGGTGTGCACTGAGTCTGTGGGCTATGTGTCATTTGGGTTGTGTTGGGGGGGTGGAGGTTGCTTGCGTTTCTGCTTTGAAGGTCCCTGTTGCTTGGGCAGATTTTTATTGAGAGCCTCCGTGAATGTAGGTGAGTGTGTTTTGTGTTTCTATGTGTGTGTTTTGGTGGTGTAGGTTTTGAGGGACTATGTGATGAGTGCGATGTGGTGCAAGTGTTTACCTTCTCCTCTTGACTGTCTAGTCCACTCTTGGGTGAAGAGAGCTTTGCTTCCAGTTTGGCTATATAATTGCATCTCTCACAGGTTGTAGTGTTGGGTGGTAGGAGGAGAGGGGTTGTCTGTGTACATGAGGCAATTACTGCATTGCCCCAAGATGCCCAGATTCATCAGGTAGACATGAGAAAACACTGTGAGCTGACCCTTAGACATGCCTGGATAGGTGCTTATTTATTAAGTACTAAAAACTGTTCTAGACAAGTGAGGAACGTTGAGTGCTGTAGTAATTTGTAGCATATTTAGTGCTTACAATGAGTTCTGAACAAGTGCTGAGCTCAAAAAAACAGATTTGTGTGCTGAAACTAAAAAAAAAATAGCTAGTTCTAAGAAAGAAATTAAGCTAGAAGGCTTCCCTCCAACATAGAAAGGCTTGGGGGTTCAGAAGCTTACAAACAGTCCTGGATACAGCAAATCTGTATCTGGATTAGATGACTTACAGGAAAGGCAGGAAACAAGCTTAGAATTTTTATTTTTTTTTGTAAAGTGGAAAGGGGAAAGGAGGAGCAGAAACTAAGTGCGTTGGCCTTCTTAAAAGTTCTCTATGGATTAGGTAGAATGAGGTAATGACACTAGACTGGGAGGAGTGTCCCAGATCAAATTTATAGTAGGGGTGGGCAACTGCAAAGCCATCAAGTATAAAACCAGGATACCAATAGGAAGGGAGGGTGGGAAACAAAAATCAGAACAAATAAACCCAACTAGATGCTTAACAGTTGTAGAAAATTTCTAGTTAATACCTCACACACAGTGAAACTAGCTAGAAAAGTATGGTGATATTTTACTTCTCTGGCTCACCTGGAGTTTCATGCAGGACTGGGCATGGCGCGGATGATTGACGATTGCTGATTGACATGTCATTCATATTCTGTATGAATCCACATCTGCATATTCACTTCTCATTTTAGTAAGAGAAGCAATTTTAGACAGTCTAAAAGTAACATTAGATTTTAATGCAATGAGTATGTACTTAGAATGCATAACACTTTTCACATGTAATGTGGTTGACTTTAGACCTTTCTGTGTGGTTTGTGGCAGTATCAGTGTCTGGTACTTAAATATCAAAATGAAATTTGGTATTCTTCCATTTTATGTAACATTTTGATGCTTTACTGTAAAATTGTAAGTTTAATGAGAAGAAATGGGTGAGTTTGGTGGAGGACAAATTATTTTTGTAGATTAAGTTGTGCTCATAGTTTCCAGCATTTGTCAGTTTGCTGTACCATGGGAATTTGTCACTTGGGCAACAGACTGCATTAATCTGTGCAGACTTTAGGTATTGATCAAAACAACACTCCTGTGAAAGTTGACCATCTGTGTAAGACGGAGAAACCGTGGAACTTAGTGTGCAGAGTTCTGGGTAGTGGTCACAATCATGTGGAAAAATGACAAAGCCTCCTCCTCCTTGAAAGTACATTAAATTTATGAAGTTTGAAACTCCAACCTCAACCCCAATGAATTGCAGTTTTTGAGTGGCTCATCTTAAGAGAAAAGGTTTATAAATTGTATTGTCAAACTTATGATTTGCCTGTGCTGGCCATCAGGAACCTTGATTGCTATAATCCCATGTTAATGTTTTCTGTCTGTATGTATGAATATGCCTTGTGTTGAAAGATACTTACAGATTTGTTCTGATTGCAAGGGGAAGCTTATTCCATTATCATGGGATGCTTCTATCTGTGACCTTTTTTATTGAAATTCAAGGCATAGATATTGAGATACAGCAGGATCAGATATTGACATAAAGAGGTCTTCTAACAGAAACTCGGTGGTCTCGGTAGCATAACAGCTAACCCTTAAAGATGCACTTTGATGCTGATACAGCAGTGCATCCTTTAGCAGAAGTTGGGTAAGGTGATTGGCATTTTTATTTACTCACCCACAAAATATTTTACAATTACGACCAAGTGCAAAGCAACATTTTAAGCATATAATTATAATATAATAAATATAATTAACAGTAGACATTTATCAGAAATGAGCAACCTGGTTCTGACAGCATAATTAAAATACATAATTTGTATTACTGTTGCAGACAGTCCTCTTGAATATTCAACATTTAACCGTGATGTCAAACACCACAGGTGGGGTTTGGGTGGTGCTTGCTAATGCTCATCTGGTGAGCCAGTGAAGTAAAATATCGCCAAAAGTATATGCAGACAATACAAGTGCTATAAATAACTCATAAAAATAAGTAAAAAACAGGATACTTAATGTTATATATCACAGATCAGTTTGCTCAGTGCCCTTCCTCCGATTAACTCAGTGTGAAATGGCAGAAACACTCACAAGATAACTTCTTAAGTAACAAAGCTGAAACCTGAAACAACTTTAAAAAAAAAAGCTCAAAAGAACCAATGAGGTGCTTATTCCAAGCCGTAGTCCAGGTAACCCCAATCAGCCAATGACCATAAACACTTCACTCTCACTGAAATGCTATACTGGCTTTGGCTAAACTACGATGGTCAGGTACATGTGCTCAGACACACATGCTCCACCAACAAACTAAGCCCAAAACACAAGCCTGAATATGGACAATGCTACAACTACCCACACTACGTAGCTAGAAAAAGACTGCAGAAATGTTTAAGCAAATAAAGGAGCAAGGAAACTCTAAAGAATGCTTTTAACTGCAAACAAGTTATATGATACACTCCTTGGCAGGAAATCAGAACAAATAAACCCAACCAGATGCTTAACAAATGTAGAATATTTCTAGTTAATACCTCACACACAGTGAAAGTAGCTAGAAAAGTATATGCAGACAATAAAAGTGCTATAAATAACTCATAAAAATAAGCAAAATAAAAGGATACTTAATGTTATATATCACAGATCAGTTTGCTCAGTGCCCTTCCTCCGATTAGCTCAGTGTGAAATGGCAGAAACACTCACAAGTTAACTTCTTAAATAGCAAAGCTGAAACCTGAATCAACTTTAAAAAAAAGCTCGAAAGAACCAATGAGGTGCTTACTCCAAGCCATAGTCCAGGTAACCCCAATCAGCCAATGACCGTACACACTTCACTCTCACTGAAATGCTATACTGGCTTTGGCTAAACTAAGATGGCCTGGAACATGTGCTCAGACACACAGCCTCTACCAACAAACAACTAGGCCCAAAACACAAGCCTGAATATGGACAATGCTACAACTACCCACACTACTTAGCTAGAAAAAGACTGCAGAAATGTTTAAACAAATAAAGGAGCAAGGAGACTCTAAAGAATGCTTTTAACTGCAAACAAGTTATATGATACACTCCTTGGCAGGAAATCAGAACAAATAAACCCAACCAGATGCTTAACAAATGTAGAAGATTTCTAGTTAATACCTCACACACAGTGAACGTAGCTAGAAAAGTATTTGCAGACAATAAAAGTGCTATAAATAACTCATAAAAATAAGCAAAATAAAAGGATACTTAATGTTATATATTACAGATCAGTTTGCTCATTGCCCTTCCTCCGATTAGCTCAGTGTGAAATGGCAGAAACACTCACAAGTTCATTTCTTAAATAGCAAAGCTGAAACCTGAAACAACTTTAAAAAAAAGCTTGAAAGAACCAATGAGGTGCTTACTCCAAGCCGTAGTTCAGGTAACCCCAATCAGCCAATGACCATAAACACTTCACTCTCACTGAAATGCTATACTGGCTTTGGCTAAACTAAGATGGCCTGGAACATCTGCTCAGACACATAGACTCTACCAACAAACAACTAGGCCCAAAACACAAGCCTGAATATGGACAATGCTACAACTACCCACACTACTTAGGTAGCAAAAATTGCATAAATGTTTAAACATATAAAGGAGCAAGGAGACTCTAGAGGATTCTTTTAACTACAAACAAGTTATATGATACACTCCTTGGCAGGAAATCAGAACAAACAAACCCAACCAGATGCTTAACAGTTGTAGAAAATTTCTAGTTAATACCTACCTATAAGAGCATTTTCAGCTCCAAAAAATATGTAACAGGTCAGCATTGTGATTGGTATCATGGGGACAGAGGGGAGAGGAGGAGGGTTGGATTTCAAAAAAGTATGGCAGGGGTGAGGTATTCTTTGTTTAAGATCATAAGTTGGGTTTAGTTAAGTTTTTTAAAGGATTAAGTTTCAAGGATAGTTGACTAGCTTAGGATATTTGGTTAGAGGTAATGGAGGGATCTTGATCTTTCCAGGAGTTTGAAAATATTTGATCATTTTGGGTTCAGAGAGAAAGCATAAGTTTGTATGAATTAGAAATCATTTTCTTATTAAGTAAGAGGAGGTTCCATATGGATTTGTAGGCTTTAATATCATTTACATTTAGAAAGGTATCTTCCAAGGTATTACAACAGAGTTTAAGGATTTGTCTCAAGATGATTCTATAACTTTTGGGTAGAGGCATGTGTAGTCTTTTTTCAGATAATGAATTATTTCTGAGAGGAAAGAGATCTGCTATAGCTAACTCTCTGATAAGGGGGTATTTATCCAGCGTGATCATTTTGTTGTTCAGTCTAAGGTCTGGGTTGAGGTGGAATGGTTCCAGGGAATTAAAAGTAATGTACAGTTTTAGAGATTTGAAAATCTTCTGAAGAATAGTTATTTTATGCTTAATGGTTGATAGTAATTTGAAGTTTTTTAGGTTTTCTGTATACAGACAGGGGAGAGCTTTGGGGTTAAAGCTAAATGTTTTGATATAGTTATAGTATAATTTTACCTATGTAGGAGACCAGGTAGATGAAGTTGGAGCATAATCAGATATTGTTACTATCTTGTAACCATTAAAGTTTGAAGTCAGGTAGAATTAAACCATCCTTGTCTTTTGGGACAATCTCTTATAGCTAATTCTAATTGATTTGGGGGAACATAGGAATTTGGAGAAAGATTTGTGGAGAGGTTTAAAAAATGTGTTGTAAATTATGTTAGATGCATTGAAAACATAAAGTAGATGAGGTAAAATGTTCATTCTGATTTGGCAGCTTTGACGAGAAGTGAGAGGTGTAATTTTGCCCATCTGTTAAAATCTTGTTGGATGTTAGATCATAGTTTGGAAATATTATTTGAATAGTTTTAGTTGGGGTCTTGGTGAAAGGAAATACCAAGATACTGTAGAGAATCATTAATTGTGACTTGGGAGGGAGAGCTAGGTAGTCGGCAAAAGGGTTCAGGGGAAGAATTACTGATTTCTCTAAGTTTAGTTTATTGCTGGAGAATTTTGAGCATTTATCTAGTGAGTCTAGAATTTTTGGAAGGTCAGAACTGGGGAGGAAGTAATAGCTTTAAGGTCATCAGCAAAGGCTGAGAATGGAATTTTAGTATGGCAGAGAGTGGGGATTTGATGAAAGTTTTTTTTTTGAGTGATTAACAGAAAACGAGGTTCAATATACAGGTTAAATAAGTATGGCAACATTGGACACCCTTGTCTAGCTCCATTTTGAATGTCAATTTGAGAAGAAATGTTGTTGATTTGTAAGATAGTGTGGGCGTTGGATTATAGAGTTTTAATGAATTCTATGAAAGCTGGAGGAAAGTTGAACCTAGGGAGAGTAGATAGAAGGAATTCTACATTCAATCTGTTAAAGGCTTTAGAGGCATTGATAGCCAGAGTGTATATATATATATATATATATATATATATATATATATATATATATATATAGATATATATATATATATATATATATATATATATATATATAAATATATATATATATATATATATGGTTCTAGGTCATAAGATCGACAGCCACTCTCACCGACAACAAAAACATCGACACCACATTATCGACAAACCATAAACATGACACCTCACATGCCCGACAAACAAGTAACCCCCGGTCCACAAACACGAAACCCCACACACTGCACACACCACAATAACAACAATCAACTAACAAAACACATCCCCTTATCCAAAAACCACACACAGAACACAAGCACACCAAAATCCTCACAAACTCACACTAAACCTCACACACACAACTACGTCCAACCCTAACCCAAACCCTTACCCTAAGGTCCGTCACTATCGCACACTCAGCTAACCCGCGCCCTAACCCTAACTCACTTAACCCACCCCTAACCCAAAAATACCACTACAAGACACTTACATATCCCGCGCCCTAACCCTAACTCACTTAACCCGCCCCTAACCCAAAAAACTGCCACTACCGCACACTTACCTAACCCATGCCCTAACCCTAACTCACTTAACCCGCCCCTAACCCAAAAAATACCATTACCGCACAATTACCCAACCCGCGCCCTAACCCTAACTCACTTAACCCACCCCTATCCCCACAGACTGTCACTATCCACACTTACCTTAGTCGCACCCTAACGTCCGTCACCACCGCATACTCACACAGCCTTCTTTCCAACTCACTATCCCTGGCGTCGGAGTTTTCATCCATAGCGTCGGTCTTCCGAGTGTCGATCATCTGGCGCCCGCTCATGCGTTGTCGGCTATCTCAGCTGTCGATCTTCTAACCTACACCCATATATATATATATATATATATATATATATGGCTGTGATTAGTGGTAGAAAGGGTCAAGAGGGTGTCAAGGAGAAGAGTGTGGTCAAAGGTTTGGCTATTCTGAGTGAACCCTGATTGTTCAGTGGAGATAATGGTAGAGGCAATAGGTTCAATTCTGTTAGCTAGGATAGAAGTATAGATCTTCACATCGAGGTTAATAAGAGTGATAGGCCTATAACTTCAAGGGTTTTTAACATCTTAGGGATGAAAATCATTTTGGAGGCATTTAAGTGTAAATCTTTTATTCCATTATGAGTAATGTAAGTAAATAGACAGAAATAGAAGGAAAATAGATATTTTTTTGACTGAAAGCTTTGTAGAATTTTGCGATAAGGCCATCTAGGCCTGGGGCTTTATTGGGCTTAAGCTTGTTGATAGCTGTGACAATTTCTTGTTAGGTAATGGAAGATGGTAGGGTGGTTTGTTGTTCAGGGCCAAGTTTAGGGAAAGCTAGCTGGTACAAGAAAGTTTCTATATCTGATTTATTTGAATGAAGGTCAGGGAAACTATATGAACCTCTATAGATTTGTTCAAAAATGTCAATTATATCTTGGTTTTTACGGTAGCTCTTACCTTGATAGGTTATTTCCATCATACTTGGGGAGAGTTTGTTTCGGTTGATTAATCTAGCAAGGAATTCTGAGGGCAGGTGGGGCCACTCTGACTAGTTTGCTAGAGTCCTTTTTTCATGGAAAGATAAGCTTTTATTCTTGAGGTCCAAAAGCTTTTTCTGTAGATGGGTTAATTGTTTTTCAGATATAGGATTGAAAGTTGATTGAAATTGGGTCTCAAGCTTATTAATTTTATTTTTGATAGATGATTCTTGGGAGAAGTACCCTTCTTTATAATAAGATGCTTTATTGATGAGAGTGCCTCTGATCATGGATTTAATGGAGGCCCAATAAATGTCAAAGGGTAGTTGGTTGTGTTTGATAGATGTCAAGGCTTGGTCAAGGGTACCTTCAACTTCCAGTAGAATATATTTGTTGTTTAATAAGTTAGGGTATAAGTGCCCAGCTGCAGCCTCTATTTTTAATAGATGGGTCTTTGGACCAGTCAATATTTAGAGTAATCTTAGCGTGGTCCGAGAAGAACCTGGGTTCAGTATGAAATAGAATATTATAATTGAGGATGATATTAGAGACAAGGAAAAAATCCAACCTGGACCACATCTTATGGCAGTATGAGTAAAAAGTGAATTTATTATTGGGGATGTTATTGGACTGAGAGGTACAGGGATCAAATAAATACAAGCCATTCTTGAGTTCCATTATGGCTAAAGAAGCATGGTTATTATGTTTATTTTTAGTGTTTGTTCTGTCAGTTAGTGGATCTTGAATAGCATTCCAGTCTCCACCTACAATATAATAGTGGTTAGGGAAGGAGGAGAGGATTTTGTAAATAGTCATGATAAATTCATGTTGTTTAGTGCAAGGGGCATGTACAATTAATAAGAAAATAGGTTTGTCTAAGTGTGGACAGCAGAATGTTTTGTAACACCATCTGCCTTCAGTATCTGAGTCATAGCTTTTGATTTCCTGGAGTAAGCTCTCTTTCACTATGATAGCAACTCCTGAGCTATTCATATTCTTGCCAGAAGCTATGATAGATTTAATACTTTTTTTCTTGAGTGCAGAATTCCATTGTTCTGTTGATAAATGTGTTTCCTGCACTAGAGTTAAGTTGGCTTTAGATTTAAAGACCAAGTGAAAAAACAATTTTCTTTCCTTTTCTATCTGAATCCCCTTAATATTCCATGAATTAATTATCCACATGGAGCTGGATTATTTTTGGTTACACTGATAAGGAGAAAGGGGGAAATTTGACAGTAGATACTTTAGTTTGTAGGACATAGGCATAAATCTCTTCCTGCAATTACCTTGTGCCAAATCACATACCTACATAGCCCGGAAGAGATAGGGAATGTAATTGGTAGAGCTCTAACTTTATAAATACTGAGATGGTTAGTGGGCATGCAATCTTTAAGCAATGTATTTCTAATAGTATGTAATCCCAAAGTTAAAAAATAATACTTACAGAGTATAGCTAGCATAACTTCCTAACAATTCAACTAGAAATCTCTAGCTCGTAGTGTGTTAGGTGGGGTAAGGTAGAGAGTAGGGACTTGACATGATTATGGTGGGTCTCACATAAGCTGTAACTGGATATTTAATATGGCACAAAAGCTGTCGCAACCCATGTTGAACTGTGTAAAAGTAATTTGAGTAAAGTCTTCTATTCCATTTCATGGTGACACTTCTTCATGTATAAACAAAATAAACAGTATAATATAACCATAAAGTTTAAAAATGAAATTAAGCTAAGAAATAGGTATAGTTGTTAACATTTCACAACTGTCAGTACCTGGCAGATCATGCAAAGAAAGACTATAACCATTTCACATATAAACCAGAGAAATTATACATTTACCATCTATCCAGTTTAAATTTCCAGTTAATACTAATTATACTATAGAAACCAAGTTAATAGCATCCAGCAGAAAACATACAGTAGGTAATGACAACAGGTATAATTTTGGCAGCGACCCAGTTCATTTAGAGAGGAACTGTTACAGGTCAGTAGCCTATTAATGTAAGTGGGTGAACCTTCATGAGCATAGAGCATATGATTGTTCTGCAACATATTCTTGGTCCATACCCATAAAGCAGGAAGGAAACATATAATTTTAATAAGATAGGTGTATTATATCTGTATTTTCCATTAGGTTCCTACTAGAATGACGAAAACACATTTTGTCGAATGCATTTTCGTCGACACATGTAGAGTGAACAGGCAAAACAGCAAAGTGGCTGTTCAGTAAATTCTTTCCCTGGGAAAGAAGTCGTTTGACCGCTTCATTGCTTTGCCGTGTTCTGCAGTTTAGTGTGGTCCTTTGTCCAGTATAGCTCCCGAGCATGAATGTGCAACAGTTACTGACCTTAGGGTTAGGGTGCGGGTTAAGGTAAGAGCATATGTATGAAAGTGTTCACTGTTTTTTATTTTGCATTAGATGTATGTTTGAGTTACGTATGTATGTGTTTTCAGCTGTTTACTTTTGTTTTGGGGAGGGTAGAATTAGGGTAAAGGTAAGTGTGTATGTGTTTGGAACTGTTTATGTAAATGTGCAAGAGTTACTGACCTTAGGGTTAGAGTGCGAGTTAAGGTAAGTACATATGTTTTAAAATGTTTACTGTTTTTTTTTTCGTTAGCTGTATGGTTGGGTTACGTGCATATGTGTATTTAGTTGTTTACTGTTTTTTGGGGAGGGGGTGCAATTAGGGTTAGGGTATGTGTGTATATGTTTGGAAGTGCTTTTTTTTTTTTTGGATGCAATAGCGATTTCTTTCCCTAGGAAAGAAATCACTGTTCTGTGGTTTCGACATTTTCAGCTTTTGCTGAAAATGTGTCGATGAAACATCGTTCGCTGTTTTCAGCGTTCAATGTTTCAATATAGACCCTTTTGCATCCCCTTACAGTATGAAGGTGCTATGAAATGAATATGTTAAGGGCTGTGAGTATGTCTTGCCCATGATAATGTATCATTTGTATGGAAAAAGTTGAGACCCACTGATAAACATATAATAATACAAAAGCCATGGATTTGTAGGAAAGGCAGTGCATTTAACTGTGGACTGCTTTGAGAATAAAGATATGAGAACTGACTTAGCTTAACATATGTGGAATCAGTGGTAACAGTAGTATAAGGATATGTTCAAAAACTGTGAGGGTTAAGCCATTTTAAATATAATACAGCAGTATAACTTAACATCCTGGATATAGCCTGTAAAGGCTACAGAAAACAAGCCACAAACCACATAGTATGTACTTAGCTGTAGGGTTGCATACAGAGTAGGTATGAATTCCTGTGTATAAGTATCAGCAATATTGATTCTAGAGCAAGTAAAACAGCAATGATAGTCCAAGGATGTTGGAAAAAAACAGAATCAATTATTCTTGAGGATATTTCCTCACTAAAATCTCATTTGAGGGTGATTCATTACTTAGAAGTGAGAAAGGAGCCAAACAAAATGATCATTTTAAGTTTCATTCTGTAAACCACGTTTTTAAGGCTGGAGTCCTTTAAGAGAATGTTGCAGACTGGATAGGGAGGTCAGAGTTGAAACTAAGTGTTTTTGGGGCTACCCAGGGCTATAGAATCATGCAAATCATGGTATGGAGCAGATCAGCAGTTCCCACATGGAAAGAAGTGGTTCTGACATCTATAAAGCTGCTGTTTTGCCATGATAAGTGTTAGAATGTATATTTAAGCATTAAAATCACTGATTATAAAGTCAGAATGCAGTGATTCATGTTTCTGAAATATGTAAGTAACAAACAGTTATTAAATTCAGCATTTTGGTGTATTAGCTTCAGGAACAGTTTTAAATACATTTAGAAAGGTGGACTTAGCTTCTTTCTACACTGGAGATTGCATATTTGGAGCCTTGGTTTTGAAAAGAAAGGTTTTGAGGATATTTCATCTGAAACTTGACTTGATTCTGTATCAGATAGACACAGAAGGGGGATAGTTTCTGCCTTTCTTGTTTAATTTGTAGTGGCAAGTCTTGATTAAAAAGATTTTAGCTCCATTTCAGGTAACTGATTTCTTTTTTTTCCCAAGCAAGTGTTTTGCTAATATCTTGGTAATTAAGAAGCTTGACATAGACTAGTCATGGTCTGGTAGAATCCAAGGGGGGGGGGGGGTGCAAAGAGCTCTGTGGGCTCTCTCAATGACTATTTGTCTCGCTGCAGCTGTGTTATATAGCAGTATTGCAAAAATGTTGAAAATTGTATTTAACAAGCTAAGCTGATCCACGCTTTCTGGCAAACCCCTTAAGATAAAGTTGTTACGTCTGGATCTTGCTTCCAGTATTTTTTGCTGTAGTTCTGTATATATTTTAGATTTGAAAAAATATTCTTTCAGTAGTGCTTCAATTTTGATTTCATTGTCCAGTATTTTAGCTTCTGTTTTTTCAACCCTGGTTATAATCTGGTTGATGGATTCTCCGGAGGTTTTTAACTGGTCCAAAAAGTTTTGGACAGGTAGTTGTAAAGGTTGTAGTGCTATTTTAAGTTCGTCTAGGTTTGAAAGTTAAATTTTGTTCTTACTGGGCATTTTACTAGATTCTTGCTGCTTATCCATTCTGCGTCTTTTGGGTGGTGTCTTTTTCTGGAGAAGCAATCAGTGAAAATTTAGTTTTAGAACGTTTTGTGTCCATAGAATAAGCATCAGCCAGCATTTCTGTCTTCTTTGTGTTATTTTAGGCTGAAGAATGTAGTAGTAGCAAGCACATTTCAGAGAGCAAGCAGAGCACATGCACTGAAGAGCTCGCAGGATCTGAGGTAATCTGCTTATTTTCAAAGTACTACTTCCAATCTCAAGTAGTTGAATTGCTTGTATGTGTATAGTAAGTTATCAGTTGGTAATTTTGAGCTGAAAAAATGATTTCTCTACCTTAGAAGTTAAAGATTAGTATTAGCTTTGAGAAAGCTTAGGACTATAGGATGGTGGCCATCTTAGTTTCATGAGACAGTGGTTGTGACAAGCACATTCAGTAAGTTATGTTATGTTATTGATATTTATATTTTAATTGTTTTAATTGTATCATATGTAAAAGAACAATCTGTAGATGCACAAACAGTTTCAGTTTCCATTTTTTTTAAGGGGGCATCTGTGCATTTCCACTTTGTATGTCTGCACTTCACTGATGGCTAAGGACAGTGGATATTAATCAGTACGAGCATGCAGAAGCTGTTCTTTACTCATACTTTCCTAAATCCTCTGAACACATCCCTGTATTAAACTGCCCATAGAACCTGACCCCATAATTATGCATAATTTTACTTAAATATATGTGTAATGCTTAATGTTAGGTACAATAAAAAGGTTTATATTCCCACCAGCTCGAGCCTATAGTGTCCGATATAAAACTACATTAGAATAAATCCTTTTTTTACCCTTTTTCTTTCCAAATTTAGAGAAAGGAATCCATTAGACTTGTGCCAGACCACTAGCATGTATCCAAAGAGTATATCCATTTCTAAACAAATCTTATAAGGTATCATTCCTAGTGATTTTTATCTACTCATTTATTTTGAGTACATTTGTCTGACAGCACACTGGCTCATTGTTTAAGATCTTCACTTCATAGTGCCATAGGCTGATTCGTTTCGGACCTGTGTATTGAATTTGCATATATAAACTCCTAATATGTCTTCTATACACTACTTGACATATAAATAACATAAATAGCATTTACATAATCTTAAATGAGTAATATACTTTACCACATGTACTAATCCTGGTAGTCTGCTGAAAATGTTTAATTTAATGTGACTTAAAGAACGACAAAGGAACTGATTTGTTCATGCTAACAACTATATGGTATTCTGAATTGCTGCTTTTCTGTTTTGTAGCACTATTCTTTTCTTAATCTCCTGGGCTGGGTGTACGATTAGTCCTTTTTAATCAGTGCCCTAATTCAGTAAATAAATTATAAATAAAATAAAAAGTAAAATCTGCTTACTTAAATCATGTTTTTTTTAACGTTTAATTATTTGAGTTGCTCACAGTAATTTTTCATTTGCATTTGTTTCTGCTGGGGTTGTGACTGAAAAGTATTCTCAGTCTACCCCCATTCTGTGAGAGCAAATGTGTAATAAAAATAACACTATATCTAGACATTCTGCTGGATTCATGAAGCTCCATGCAAGAATAAGACTATTCCTGCATGGAGTGGTTCATGTCCATTTAGAAAAGCAGCACTCCTTACATATGCATGAAGGCACACTGTTGTTTAATTTACACAGACATGAACTGTGAATGAGTGCAGGGGGCATGTCCGAGTAGTGCATGGACACTAAACACGCCCTCTGTACTCAGAAAGTGCCTTATGGCCATAAGCTGAATTGGCATAATATTAGAGCTTTGCTCTAATATTATGCCAGTATATCAGTGTCTGCGAACACTGAAATGATAAAATAATCATTTCAGTGTCCATGGACACTGAAATAAAAACAGCAATAAGAAATCAATGCAGGGGGAGTGTTACAGGTTCTAAAGTGCTCTACGACACTGCCGCAACCTGTTAAAGCAGGAAATGTGTGCAAATGCACACATAATGGGGGATAAATCTCCCAAAAGTGAAAAAGCACAAGCACAGCCCCACAAACATAAAAAGTTGATAGAGAACAGGTCGTGTATCAGCATGAATCATGTTAGGGTAGAAGACTGAAAGCAAATGTATGGCAATATTCCCTCACAGCAGTTCATGTTAACAAAGGCACAAATGATGGGAGGAATAAAACTACATTAGGGGCACGCCTGAAAAATTGCCCTCACACACTTAGTAAGTTGATATGTATTAGCAGAACTCCCTGAAGAATATAAGCCAAATCAATGCCAGTGTTTCATAATTGCAGTCCAAACAAGTTGTCAGAACACCACAATACACACCCATATAATCTAATACTATCATAATAATATATAACTTTTTTCCAGTAGCCTAAGGAATGCTTAAGTGTAGCTAAGTGGGGGTGCACTTTATGTTCATCCACTTAACATAGCTTAAACATCCCATACGAGTTAAATGCAAATAGACAGGTAAAGTTTACAAGCCAAGGTAGGGTAGTGGTTAAAGTTGTGGCTTTACATGTAGGCATTCACATGTCGAGTCCCAAGACAGGCAACTTATTTTCCTATGTGAAAGTAGTGTTAAAATTATTTTAGTAAATTTAAATTAAGTATCAACGTTTTTTGTCAACCAGGGTAGTGTAGCAGTTCCAAAAGTGAGATTTCAGTGTAGAAAAGATGGGAAACACCCATATAAACATAAGTGCCCCATATAGTATAGGTTCATAGATTCATAGGTAGGTACTAGGCTATCTTCCCAAGGGCATTTATAAGCCTAGCCAGAGTGTGTTGGCTTTCGCCACCCCGTTGATTAATTAACCAACCCTCTGTCAAGCAGAGCCAATGAAGTGATCCCAGGGGTGTATTTTCTGTTACCCATCCACTCATCAAGGTTTCTCTTGAAGAGTGTTAGTGAGGGGCTCTCTCTGCCTGATGCAATTTGGAATTTCGTTCCAAAGCATGGGGAGTCGCTGTGACAGGAATCTATCCCTCCAGCATGTTCTATTTATTGTTGAGATGAGATTTAGCTCACCAGAGCGTGTGGCTTGCAGTGGCTTGGATTTCTTTAGGTGGAGCATGACAATCAATTCTGAGTTGGACATGGCTTTGTAAGTCAGGCAGAGATCACCTCTGAGTAAGCGATATGCCACTGAGTACAGCCGGAGTTTTTTCAGTCGGACTGCATAGGACATATGTTTGAGACCAGTAATCCTCTTGGTGAGGTACTTTTGTGGTCTTTCTGGCTGTTGGAAGTGTCTTGCGAGGTAGACGCCAAATGGGGCATCGTACTCTATGATGGGTCTAATGAGTGACGAGTAGAGAGGCACTATAACCTCTTTATTTCTAAATGCGAACCCCTTAGTAATTAGATGGGCCACATAGAAGGATTTCCTAACTAGTTTGGAAATATGATTGTCAAAGAAGAGATTACTATCTACCTGGGTCCCCAGATCTCTTATTACCTCTTCTGTATTAAGGAGGCTGCCACCTATGTGGTAATTCGTGGGTGTTTTGTTTTCCCAAATGGGATGACTATGTATTTTTTGGCATTTAGCTTGAGGCCATGACTTTGACACCAGGTGTCCATCTCAGTAAGGCCCTTTTGGAGGATGTCCATGTCAGCCGAAGCATCAATTATGGCTCCCAGTTTGCAGTTATCGGCGGACTTGGCTAGCCATAGGCTTCCTATGTTTGCCTGTACCTCTGAGAAGTATATGCTGAACATTAGGGTTCCCAGGACAGAGCCTTGTGGGACACCACTTGTGACTGGTTTAGAATTTAGAGTTGGACCTGGAGCCCACTATTCTTACTATGTGAGTTCTGTCTGTAAGCCAGTTGGCAACCCATCTCGTGATGTAGGGGTTTATGTTCAGGCTGGTGAGTTTTTCTGTAATACCCAAGTGGGGAATGGTGTCAAAAGCCTTGGTGAGGTCAAGGTAGGCTGTGTGAACCACCTTTCCCTCATCTATGGCCTTGGTGACTGTCTCGAAGAAGTCATCCAGGTTTAGTAGGCATGATCTGCCCTTAACAAAGCCGGACTGGGTCGGGTCAAGTGTTTGGAGGTTATCAATGTCATTGTTAATGAGTTCCATGATGATGCGCTCCATAGCCTTGCAGACCAGGCTAGTCAGGCTTATGGGGCAATAGTTACCAAGGTCAGTTGTGGCCCCTCCTTTGTGGAGAGGAATAACCATTGCTGTGTGCCATTCTATGGGCACGTAGCCTGTGGAGAGGCTAAGGCTGACGTGTTTAGGTGGGGGGTTAGTTTGTTCTGTAGTTTGTGCAAGACGCAGCCTGGGACACCATCTGGGCCCATTGATGCTGTGTTTTGGGCTTTTGAAAGGGCTGTTTTCACCTGTGCATCTGTGATTTTTGAGACAATACACTTTTCCGGTATTGTTGTGGGCCCTTTTGGAGGTGAGAGGGGGGTGATGTTTGCACTGAATCTATCTGCCAGGATGTTGGCAATATCAGCAGGTTAAGTATATTTTATGCTATTTTGCACTAGTTCAGTGCATATCTGCGAGTTGCCACTTAGATTCTTAACATAGCTAAAGAAGGCTTTGTGGTTATCTTTTGAATCCTTGGCTATTTTTCTTTCAAAGTTAGCCTTGGATGATTTCATGAGGGACCTCAGTTTCTTACTGATACTAATCAGGGATGTTTTTCCTTCCTGAAATTTGCTTTTTTTCTGAACTAGTTTCCTCCTTCTATTGTATAGCCTGTTTATTGCAGGGGTCCACCAAACTGGTTTCCTTCTCTTAGAGGAGTGAGTCTTGGTTTTGCTAGGGGTGACACGATCTATGCATCCTTGTAGGTGCTCATAGAGTGCATTTGTAAAGGTTTCTGCATCTTGGGCAGTGTTATCCTTTAGTGTGGGGGCTGTGAAACTTACCACCTCTGTCTTAAGTAAGGTGAAGTTTTCTTTAGAAAAGTTTTTTTATTCTGGTTTCCTTAGTTAGGGGTGGCGGTGGAGCGTGGATATCCAGAGTGATTAGTTCATGGTCTGATCTAACCAGTGACGGGTTGACCTCCGGTGTGGAACACCTGCCACCCATGTTGGTGATGACCAGGTCCAATATGTGTTCACCTCTGGTAGGGGAGTTTACCAGCTGATCCAGGGCATTTGAGTTGCTGAATTTCAGGACACGCTGAGCCTGGGAATTTGTACTCGAGTAGTTTTCCCAGTGAATGGTAGGGTAATTGTAATCACCCAAAATCAGGGTGTTTGGTAGGACCTTCATGTTTTCCAGTGTCTCCAGAAAGGTGGAGTGGTGGTCCTGGGTCATGGAGGGGATCTGTAACAGGCCACAATTTGCATTGCAGATTTGCCCGATGTTAGTTGCACATGGATGATCTCAGAGGTATCATGCTGTGCCACTAACCTGGAGGTGTAGGTATCCTTGATGAATATGGATACACCCCCTACTTTTGTGTTTCAGTCTGTGCTCTGTGGCTGAAACGTGGCATGAGCTGTAGCCCAGTAGTGCTGGTGCACTCTCTGGAGCATTGAACCAGGTTTCTGTTACTGCACAGATATCGACATTCTCCATACTGTGGAGTGCTTCAGGAGCATGCATTTTGAGATTTAAACTCCTGGCGTTGATTAGCATAACCCTCAGTTTTTTGTTAATTATGCTGTTTACGGAGGTGGATTTGACTTTTGATCCTTGCCTAAAAAAAGGCACTATGACACACAAGAACATAATTTAATGAAAGCACATAGGGGGATTCATGGAAGGTAAATGTAAAATTATAATGTATATACAAATATTATTTTATAATAAAACATTATAAGTATAATATGCTTAAACATGCCTTAATCCCTTTGTATCTGTCAAATCTTGTTCTGCCCAGCAACAAAATAGTCAACTCTGCCAAGTCTTGAACCTGGGAGGCTGTCCTCTACAATCCCAGCAAAATGCCACTACACCATCTGAGCCTTGAGACAGTTTAATGCTTTAACAAACATATCATGCAATCTGGTCATTTAACATTAATGAAAAAAAAAACAACCACCCCAAATGTCAAACCCAAGATCCTGGGCACTATAGTCAGAGGAATGTACGACTTCACCATCAGAGCTGTAGGACATAATGTTGCTTTTTCAAACATATCATGCAATAGAGACATACAACATTAGGAAGAAAGCTTTGTGGAACCAGTCATGTGTTGTATATAGACATACACACACACACACACACACACACACACACACACACACACACACACACACACACACACACACACACACACACACACACACACACACACACACACACACACACACACACACACACACACATATATATATATATATATTATATATATCTGATGAAACATATATATGAAAAAGTAGAGTCATAATATAGATATACATATATAAAAATATAAAGGAAGGGAAATATAATATATATATATATATATATATATATATATAGGATCCATTTACTACATCGAATTTACTTTTCAACGAAACATAAATTCGCGAGTGCACTTCCGCGAAAGTGCATTTTGTCGAAAATGCACTTTCATGTGAAGATGAAGATAAAAGAAAAAAAAAAAGATAAAAATGCAGTCTGCATGCAATCTTTGTTGTACATCAACATTTAGTGTTGATGTACAACTAAGCAAACTTGTGCTGAGATCATGGTACAGTGAGGATAAGTGAATATTCCCTTTTCCCCACTGTAGTGCAATCTCTTAGTGAGAATATTAAAGTGGGGGGGTTGATTTATTTTGTGTGTTTTTTTGGAGGGGTCAGCCGATCCGGCAAGCATACTTCAATGAAAGTGCAGTTTCGTTGAAGTGCACTTTTGCTGAAGTGGGGAATCTACTTTTCTTTTTCGAACAAGTGTAATTTCGATGAAGAAAAGTAGATGCATATCTATATATATGTATATATATATATATATATATATATATATATATATATATATATATATATAAATATATATATATATATATATATACACACATTTATTTATATATATAAATATATATATATATATATATATATCTATATATATATATATATGTGTGTGTGTGTGTGTGTGTGTGTATAACATGCAGAGTAGTTATACCTCAGAACCATCCCTCTCAACCTGTTAGTGCAAGAAACCTGTACAAAGGCTGTAAAAGGGGTGGGGGGGGCATATATAAGGACATATTCCAAATATTGCTGTTACAAATGAAGACATTTGCTACAACAATAGGGTGTGTTTCAGAAGACAATTACTGAAGGAAATGAGGATGGAAACTCAAATTATATGTCATTATTGACTGACATAAATCCTTGGATCATCACTATGATTTACCAGACAAATACAAATAAATTGTGGAAGTGAACAAAAGTATGGGCCAAACATCCGGACATTCTGTGAATATCCTGGCAGTGGAGAGGTATGCTCAGAACCCCTTAGTGCAATAAATCTGGACAAAGCCTAATAAAGTGGGGGCACAAAAGCATGAAAGTACGAACATATCCAACATACATCAGTAGATAAGTTGAGAAAGTTGATGTAGTAACCCTGTATGTCCTAACATATATCGACTGAAATATCACAATTCCAGGACTCAATTGCTTCTCATTAGTTAGTGACCTCAATCCCCACATCATCCCACTGATGTGTCAGGAATACACAACAGTTATGGGGACAAGACCAAAAATATTGGCCAGACACCTGGACATACTACACATATGTGGACATAACACAACAGTAGAGAAACTACACTGAGCTACCGAGCAATGTCCAACCTACAATCAGACTGATGTAACACTACCCATGTTCAGCTCTGTGGCTGTACACATGCATTAGCAAATATAACATATAACTGGCACTACAGGGATGTAACACTAGTGGAAAAAAGACACTGGTGTGAAAGTACATACCCCCAAAAAATTGCACCACAGTCACAGCGACATACCAATAAACAAACCGAACACTACAGTATAATGACTGTGTGAGCAACAAAATCCCGTTTGCACTGACACATTAACTTTTTCATATACTACCCCAAGTCACAGTGTAGTGGGAATCACAAGGTGTTACAGGACATATCACATTCTGCATTTACAAACATATACAGGCGTCACCAGCTTTGTTGCAGCATATCTTTTCTGAGGGATATGAAGTCAGTAACACAAATAGATGTTAGCATTTACTGATTGCATCCTCCAGATGCATCCTACTGATTAGCCAAGGACAACAACTGTCTGGGGAACAGACTAAACATATGAGCCACGACTCTGGACAGGGTCTAGGCCTCTGGACATTGTAAAGGTATGACTGCAGTGATGTAACAGAATGGAAATCCCCTGACAGCTGTCAAACGTGTCATCCAGCACCTTATGAAGTGCAGTAAGACCAACATGACACTCCTCAGCATCACGTCTGGGCAATTACCCATGTATATTCATATATAGCAGGCACTACAGGGATGGAACTGTAGTGAAAAGCAGAGAGTGGTGCAAAAATGTCCACCCAAAAACATTTTCACCATAGTCACAGCAACATACCTGTACCCAAAATGAACTCTAGAGTACGACTGTATGAACAAACATATCCTGATTGCCAGTCACACAATACACCAACATATACAGGTCCAATTCACAGTGTACTGGGAATCCTGAGTTGTTACAGGACATTCCACAGTCAGCCCCTAGAAGCATACAGACATGATAGACCACCAGCAGCTATAGCAGCATGCAGAGTCAGATAAGTAAAGAATGTATGGCATTCAAATCTTCTACTCTCCCTAACAGCCCAACAAACATCTACACAGAACATCACTACACAACCTTGGCAGTCTGTTCACAATGTCCAGACAGACATAACTTTCATATGTACATATTTCCACAGAATTACCAGAGTGTGGAACCATAATCCTGGCCACCGCTGCATACCATGGCCAGGAGTCTCCCAGGTTATTGGCATGATAACTGGAGTGCAGTTGGTAATTAATGATATACTATACCTCTGCACCTCATAGTGCAGGACATCTGGACAACACATGATGTACTTGTGGGATAGGGGGCTGGAAAGAGGGACATATCACACATAATGGTGTTACAAACTGAAACAGTAGCTGGTGTTACATGTGTTGTTGTAACATAACATCCCTGAAGTATATGATGCCTGGAACACCAATGGATGTCAACAGCTACTGACTACAATCCTCACATTATCCCACCAACCACACAAAAACAGACATTGTTTGAGGAACAGACCAAGCATAAAAGGCAAACATCTGGCCAGTCTGTAGACAACATGCCAGTTATGAGGTATGTCAGAGGCACATCACTGTCAGATGTAAAGTCACCCATTAAATGCATGTCCAGACTAATCCTAGCAATCCTCTGTGTGTATAACAGCACTAATAACATACAATCTGTACCCAATTCTGGAGCTTTGTCCCCCATTTTGTTGGCCTGTCTCCACATGTCCTATCCTGTGAGGTATTTCCACCTACTGTCTATGAAGTTGTAGCCCCCACACCTCCATAATATCCCATGCACAGGCAAGGGAAATGGGCAAGGCCTACATGAAGAGAGTCCCAAATGTTGGAACTAGCAGCAGTGTTCAGGCCCACACAACAATACTATGTGGGAACCTACATAGCTTTATGGTCTCAGCAATACCCAGCAGGACAACATCAACACCCTCAAGGTATGCTGAACGCCTATGGTGGACAGCAGCAATACACAACTACCATCATAGTTGGAAATAATAGCATGATGAGCCAAGAAGGAACAGGTGCCTCACTGGAAGCCATGCCACCTTGTTCTGCACAAGTAAACAAGGTCACAAGTTATGTACCCTAAGGTTGTCTTTCAGTGCAAACTGGATACATCCACCAAGGCCATTCACTAGGCCTTCCAGACATGTGTCTGCAATTCCACTGGCAACACACATATCTGATCTGTAGTGGTGGTCAATAACACCACATACACATAGGTTCATAGGTTCATAGGTAGGTGCTAGGCTATCAGCCCTAGGGCCTATACAAGCCTAGCCAAAAAGGTACTCTGGCTTTCACCACCCAAGAAAATTATTTTCCTTTGCCCCTGTTGAGCAGAGCCACAGAGGTGATCCCCAGGGTGAATTTCCTATTTCCCATCCAATCATCAAGATTTTTTTTGAAGAGTGCTTTGTTTGATACAGATAGGTAGCCAAAAACCTTTTGTGTTAGCCTGTACTTCAGAAAAGTATATACCAAACAGGAGAGGACCCAGGACTGAACTCTGTGGTACTCCATTTGTCACTGGTCTGAAGTCGGATTTGGAGTCTGCTACTTTCACAATTTGGGTTCTGCAGTGAGCCAGTTGGCAACCTAACCTGTGACATAGGGATTTATACCTAGTTTAGTGAGTTTATCTATAATTCCAGAGTGGGGGATGGTGTCAAAAGCCTTGGCGAGATCTAGATAGGCTGTGTGAACCACCTTACCCTCGTCTACGGCTTTGGTGACTGCTTCAGAGAAGTCATTTAGGTTTATGAGACATGATCTGCCTTTTACAAACTTGAACTTGGTGGAGTCCAGAGGTTGGAGATAACCAATGTCTTTGTTTATAAGTTCCATGATGATACATTCCATGGCCTTGCAGACCAGACTCATTAGGCTAATGGGGTGGTAGTTCCCGAGGACTGCAGTGGCTCCACCTTTGTGGAGTGGGATAACCATTGCTGTGTGCCATTCAGTGGGCACAAAGCCTGAGGTGAGGCTATGATTGAGCATGGTGCTTAGGTGGGGTGCCAGTTCATTCTGTAGTTCATGTAGAATGCAGCCTGGGATGTTGTCAGGTCACATGGATGCTGTGTTCTTGGCTTTGGAGAGTGTTTTTACCTGTGCAGCTGTGATTACAGGAATTCTGCATTCTTCCGGTATAGAGATGGGCCCTATAGGGGGTGGTAAAGTTAGCACTGAACCTATCTGTCAGGATGTTGGCAATATCAGTTGGTTCTGTATATTTAGTGTCATTGTGCTGTAACTCAGGGAAGATCTGAGTTTTGCCATTGAGATTCTTGACATAGCTATAGAATGCTTTGTGGTTGTCTTTAGAATCAGTGGTGATTTTGTTTTCATAAATAGCTTTGGAGGATTTTATCAGGGATCTCAGCTTTTTACTGAGGCTGACCAGGGAGTTCTTCTAGTCATGGGATTTTACTCTTTTTTTGCAACAGTTTCTGTCTTTTGTTGTAGAGTTTGTTTATGGCAGGGGACCACCACATTGGCTTCTTTTTTTGGAGGATAACATCTTGGTTCTGTTAGGGATAGCATGATCCATGCACTCGTGTAACTGCTTATAAAGTGCATTTGTGTAGGATTCAGCAGCTGTACCTCTGTGCCATGAATATAGGCAACTGGCTACAGACAGGTGAAATGTAAACATCACTCCCCTTTCCCCTTACCATAGGTACACATGTGCATGTACAGCACATGCGCCCTCCCCTCATGATCAGGAAGCAGGTCTGTAATGCCCTCTCAAAGGCAACACATAGAGGTCTCTATAGGCCTGATACCATTCATGGCTGCATCCAGCATGAACACAGGCATTGACTGTCAGACCCATTCTGCAGTAGTCAACCACAGCCTGAGCACCAGTGTCATCCCATCTGCACAGAGGACAGACAGAATGTTGATAGAAATCAGGTTATGTATTAGCATTAATGTGCAGAAGGATACAAGTCTGAATCGGAAATGTATGCCATAATGTCATTACAGCAGTCCTCAAGCACATGCCAAAAACCGCAATACGCTCCATGTAATATAATTATATAATATTAATATCCAATACGCGAAAAATAAAAATATACATCTCAAATTCCCAAACCAAGATAGTGTAGTGGTCAGAGTCCCAGCTTTGCATGCAGATGTACACCATTTGGGTAATGCAACAGGCAATCCAAATTTGCATGGTAAAGCAGTGTTAGAAGTGCTATGTTCTTATTAAAGTATGTGAACAGTAGTCTCACCTTCACTAACCACATCACCACAACAGTCAGGAAATCCTCCTATGTGGCACACCTCATCACTAAGGGCTTTTCATCCAGAAAAAAGTAGGTCATTGTCCCACTGTACTCATCCCTCATTATACCCGTTATAGAATACAATGCTTTGTTTGGTATGTACCTCTCAAGACATCTGTAACAACTGGAAAGGCCGCAGAAATACCACACTAAAAGAATCAGAGGTCTAAATCAGTTGACCTATGCTGACCATCTAAAATAACTCCATCTATACTCCGCCGCATATCATCTACTCAGAGGAGATCTCTGCTTAACATAAAAGGCCATGTCAAACCCAGAGCTGTTGGACATGCTCCACTTAAAGAAATCCCAATCCCTCAGAGACACATGCTCCAGGAATCTAAACCTTGTCATCACAATGAACAAAACATGCTGAAGGGATAGGTTCCCGACCCAGAGACTCCCCAGACTCTGGAATAGACTGCCCATACATGTCAAGCAGAGTGCCTCTTTGACCTTCTTCAAAAGAAACCTTGGTGATTGGATGGGAGATTGGAAATTCACCCCAGGGATCATATCATTCGACCCTGCTAGACAGGGGTCCCGAAAATTAAATACTGTGGGAAGAAATAGCCAGGGAATTGTTATGGCTAGGCTTGTATAGGCCCTAGGGCTGATAGTCTGTTGTCAACCAATGAACCTATGAACCTATGTGGTAAGTTATTTTTGTCACCCAGGGTAGTGCAGCTGGTGTAAAATGGATGTGTTAGTGCATATAACATGTGAAAACACTCATGTATATACGTGTCCCATACAGTATATTTACACCCCTTGCTACTGTAATAAAAGCATATACAGCCATGTCGTGTAAGGGAACTCATATACACTTACAAAATGAAGTCATTACTATGGTATATTATGAGAATGTACTGTGAGCAATGGTTAGCAATGCTCAGCTATGCTTAGCAGGTTTAACAATGCATTTCTGTTGTCCTCACCCCTCTCTCTGGGGTTTGAGTGTCCAAATTCACCTCCAAAGTCTGTACAAATTGCACAGCTGTTGCTGTATAACAAAAGGACAGCTATGGACCTTCTGTACACATGTTCTGCACATCCATATTTATCTTCCATATTGTTCTTCCCTCTGCATGACCCTTTTCCACCAGTTTCCTATCACCCCTTTTTCTTTTTTTTTTACAGAATTAGTGCGGTTACCAACCTTGCCAGGTCTTGAACCCAGGGCCCTGTACACCATAATCAGAACAATGTACCACTACACCATTTGCGCTATATGAATTGCTGATGCTTTTTCCAACATATGCTCATTCTATAGCAGGGAAAAGATTCTGTAGAATTAGCCAGGCCTTGTATTTATACATATACACATGTATATATGTATGGAGAAGCATATATATGGACAGATATATACATAATATAAATAGTGATATACATATAAAATATGCACACACACACACACATATATATATATGTATATATATATATATATATATATATATATATATATATATATATAAATATATAAAAAAACAATACATATATAGAAAAAAAAGATATATATATATATATATATATATATATATATATATATATATATATAGTTCCCCTTCAGAAGATCGAATGGATGGAAGCTTGAAATTCATAATCTTGAGACCAGAATCTCGAACTTCCATTCACTTGAAATTGTGAATGGGAACCTTAGGTTTAAAACAATAAAAAGTTAACTTACCTTATTGCAGGGGGCCAGGTCCCCCTGTATCCTAGCAGTTTAAATGTGAATGTTCCGTGACCGCACTATAGCAGAGGAATGGAAAATCTTCTGTTTTGCACTTACGCATATAGTACAGAATGGGAGATGTCTCTTTCCTTCACTATAGTGCGATCTCGGAGTAGGTATATTTAAGTAGGGGGGTGTGGGGGGTGCAGGAACATTTGAAAGGTGTTCATTTTTTTATTTTTTTGTCCCTTTCATATGTTCGAGTTTCTCTAAATTTGAGATTCTGGTTTCGAGTTTGACTTTCGAGTTTAGAGAAATTCAAACATATGAAGGGGAATCATAAATATCGATATATATATATATATATATATATATATATATATATATATATATATATATAAATCCATATATGCACACCCACACACACACACACACACACACACATACACACACACACACACATATATATATATATATATATATATATATATATCTGTATCTATATATATATATATATATATATCTGTATCTATATATATATATATATATATATATATATATATATATATATATATATATAGTTTCACTTCATATACTCGAAATGCTGAAATCCCGAATTTCAGCATTTCGAGTGCATGAAGCTGAAACTTCAGAATAGCAAAAGTGCATAAGCGCAAATACGAATATGTCAAATCTGCAATTATGCAGTGATGCTACATTACGGGAAGTGTTTGTTTGGGGTGTTTTTGTTTGGATTTTCAGGTGAGTGAGTGTATGTGAGCATTTTTACAATGTATGTGTATGTGTGATGTGTGTGATGTGTGTGTGTGTGTGTGTGTGTGTGTGTGTGTGTGTGTGTGTGTGTGTGTGTGTGTGTGTATGTGTGTGTGCATGTATGTGCGAGGGACTAACTGTAGAATGTGTGTGTTTGAGTTTTGTTTTTTTTCTGGGTTTGTGTGATCTCTGAGTTAGTCTATATAAGTAAGGAGGTGTGGGAGGTGCAGGGGAGCTTGCCCCCCTGCTTATGTTTGGTGTAGGTATGTGTAGGTGTGGTGTTTTGTTGTGTTTTTGTTTTTTGTGGTGTAGATGTTGTGGTTTGTGTGTGGTGTAGTGTATGTGTGTTCGGGTTTGTGATTTTGGCTTTCTGGGGTTTCGGTGTTGTGATGGTTTCGACTTCATGCGCTCAAAATGCTAAAATTCGAGATTTCAGCATTTCGAGTATATGAAGTGAAACTATATATAGATATATATATATATATATATATATATATATATATATATATATTTATATATATATATATATATATATATATATATATATATATATATATATATACATATATATATATATATATATATGTATATATATATATATATATATATATATATAAATACTCATAACGTATAGTGGAGTCATACCTCAGAACCAACCAAGGCTGTCCAAATGGGGGAACAATGGGACAAAACTGGGGACATATTACAAATATAGAATGTCGCCAGAGTGACCGGGTTTTTTTCAGCATTCATGTTCCGAAGGATGTGCGTTTTGTAACTGAAATGTATGTCATCATTTACTGTCAGAAATCCTCAGATCATCACAGTGATTTACCAGGGATATGAAAATAATGCATCTGTGGAACAGACCAGAAATATGAGCAATAAACCTGGACATACTGCAACAATCCGGACAGTCCTGAGGTAAGCTCAGAACCCCTTAGTGCAATGAACCTGTGCCAGGCCTGACAAAGTGGGGGGAGAAAGCCATGGAACTAGGGACATATCTGAAATACTGGTGTAGATAAACTGACACAGTTGCTGCAGTAACACCCTCATGTCTGTCCTAACATAATTGACTGAAATAGCACAAGTCGAACACTCAATTACTTCCCACTAGTTAGTGATTGAAATCCTCACATTAGTCCACTGATGTGTCAGAAATACACAACGCTTATGGGGGCCAGGCAGCACTATGTCCTACAAATATCTGGACATAACATCACATTGGGGAAACTACACTCAGCTGCTAAGCATGTCACCAAGCACATTTTCAAACTACAGTCAGACTGACACACTAACCCAAATCTACTAGAGGGAATTACACATGTAATGGCAAATATATCAGGCACTACAGGGATGTCACACCACTGAAAAACAGACACTAGTGTGAAAGTACATATTCGCGACCAGTTGAACTACAGTCACGGTGACATACCGGTAAGCCAAAGGAATAGTACAGTATAAGGACTGTGTGAACAGAACATTTCAACATATTTGCCACTCACACACTACCCACACATATACTGGCCCAATTCACAGTGTATGATGCCTGACTGTGGTATGGGACATGTCTCAGTCTGTCCCTACAAACATATACAGCTGGTAGACCACCATAAACAGGAGCAGCATGCACAGGCAGATAGAAAAGGAGTCATAATGCATACATCCACGCCCCTCATTGCACAGGCCAAATAACATTGATGCAATACACTGCTACACAATCCTGAAAGTCTATCAACAATTTCCAGAAATACACAGACTTCTCAACTGTACAGAGTCCCACAGAATGTCCAGGCTTTCCCCTCATATATAAGGCCTCTTCCACATAACATGTCTGGCAGGCTGATACATCACTGGGATAACGTCAGGAATGGAGGCACTAAATAATCATATACCATACCTACCAACCTCTTAATGCTTGACATCTGGACAAAGCCTGACATTATTGTGGGACAGAGGCCCAAAAACACGGGCAAATTTGAAATATTGCTGTTATAAACTGAGAATGTTGCTGTTGTAACAGGCTTAGTGGTAACACATCTTTTCTGAGGGATATGAGGTCAAAAACACAAATGGATGTTAGCAGTTACTGACTGTATCCCCGAGAGTATGCTACTGATTTTCCAAAGATAAAAAAATGTCTGAGGAACACACCAAACATAGGAGTCCAAATTCTGGCCATTCTGTGGTAGTCCTACAGGTGAGAGTTATGTCAAACACATAACACTGTCAGTTCACACAAACCCTGTTAGACTAGCATTAATCCAAATGTATAACAGCAATACTTACATTCTGTCGCTATGTCTGAAACATTCTGCCCATTCTGTTGGCCTGTTTCCACAGTTTTGGTTGTAAGAGGTTTTTGCAAATACCCTCTGTGATGCTGTTATTTACACAACTCCACAAAATCCTCTTCACTGGCAAGGAAAAGGGCCAATGCTCACATGATGTACTCAATGATAGAAGTGTTTTACCATTGGCTATATGAATAACAACACAGCTGTCCTGCATGCAATTAACAAGTATGGGACACCGATTGGTGCACAGGCCATCAGCGGCTCATGAGCATTACCTGCAAAAGGCAAGCTGCTGCCTATGCAAAACAGATGTACACTACATCCTTGAGAGAGAAACAGCAAAAAAGATAAATAAAAAACAATCAAGACATAACCACCTACACTTGAATAAAACAAACAGGTATGTCAAACAAGTAAGCATGTAATGGACTGTAGTAGGCGTATGTAAGAATGGGAAATAGGAACTGTAACATATATGTCTCAACAAGACTTGCTGTACTGATATATTGCTGATCAGAACCTATTTTCATAGCATCTGGGTCTGTCTGCAGTGACATAGATCATAGGTCGGGCCCCTGAGTCACTCCAGGAAAGGATGGCTCACATATGACTACTACTGCAGTGTGAGTTGAACAATACTGACTGTGACAATCCTAGGCCAGCTACTGGGATGTTGTACATATCCATCTCTTACTTGTAAATACAACTACGATATACTTGGTTGTCTCAGAAATGTGAGAGACCTATACATGATATTTGCATAGTAAAGTACTGTTGCACCCATGTGTGTTGAACTGCATGTGATATACTTAGCTTATTCCATTAATCTGTCCAGTATTATGCACACTGACCATGTGTATGACTCATATTTGTAGTCATTTACTCATGCAGTTGTGTTATGTCTGTCAAATCATTGGCAAATCTGTGAAGACTGACATTACATCTCATTCTTTTTCTTATGGCTGTTCCCGTTAGGGGTCACTACAGTGTATCATCTGTTGCCATTTCTGCCTGTCCTCTGCATCCTGCACTGTCACACCAACCATCTGCATGTTGTCTCTCAATACATCCAGGAACCTTATATGAGGCCTTCCTCTTTTCCTCTTACCTGGCAGCTTCATACTTACTATCATTTTCTCAATATACTCAGCATCCTTCTGCAGCACATGTCCAAACTGATGTAATCTTGCCTCTCTGGCTTTGTCTCAAAATCGTCCAACATGGGCTGACCCTGTCATATACACATTGCTAATCCTGTCCACTCTTGTCACAACCAGAGCAAATCATAACATCTGTAACTCTGGCACATCCAAATGTGACTTCTGCCTTTTTGTAAATGACACTGTCCCCACCCCATATAACATAGCTGGTCTCACTACCCTGTTGCAGACCTTCCCTTTCACTGTTACTGGTACTCATCTTCACAAATCAATACTTGCACTCTTCTCCACCTTCCCCTTCTTGCCTGTACTCTCTTCTTCACCTGTCCGCCACAGTCTTCATTACTCTGAAATGTTGATCCCAATCATTTATACTCATAACCAATTGCCAACTCTACTTCCTGCATCCTCAACATTCCACTACCCCCCTCTCTCATTTACGCACAAATATTCTGTCTTAATCCTGTTGACCTTTATTACTCTCCTCTCTAGAGCATATCCCCATCTCTACAAGGTATCCTAAATGTGTACCCTACTCTCAGTACAGATCACAATGTCATCTGCAAACATCATGGTCAATGGGTACTCCTGTATGATTTTGTCTGTCAACCTGTCCATCACCATTGCAAATAACAGATGATCCCTGATGTTATCCCACCTCCATCTTAAATACATCCATCACTCCTGCTGCAGACCTCACTGCTGTCGCACCACCCTTGTACATATGTTGTACCAGTTGTGATGCCCGTGCCCTGGCCCAGCACTCAAGGAGCCTCAGTCCTCACTAACACAAGAGAGGGTGTCTCATAAATGAGGAAAGGATAACAAATACACCCAGTAAAGTGCAATTTCCCTTAGGAGCACACAGAGATCGCTGTCAGTCCAGGGCTGGTCACTCCGTTGATCTCAACTTCTCCAATCACACTCCGCATTAGCACAGCTATAGGGTCCAGATCACAGCCTATCTGGGCAAACTAAAATCTCCAGCACCCTCTCTGTCTAACCAGTGCTTCATGTCCCTGCCCAAGTAGCTGACACACACACTTTGAGATACATTTAAACAATCACACAGACACTTCCGAGGAAGGCTGGAACATGTTCTCCAGTTATGCCCCTTTTACTCAGACTATACGGTAGTACCACTTGCCACCACCCAGCTAATATTTATCAGCTACCCAAGGCCCTTAAAAGGGTGTCCAATTATTACTGTGCAATATTAATATCCAATTGGTAGATGCGACTAAACAGTCTCAAGGCTTATTAGAGTGACCTGGTACAGGATCCTTATATACACGCAATGTACTCTTAGAGCTTAACTTATCTCTACACAAAACAGCCACAGTTAAAAGGATTTAAAACATTTAATAATAAATAATTAAAACCACAAGACAGTAATTTCTACTACACAGTGCTAATCAAGAGTTCAGAGATCACATGGAAATACTTAAAATAAATCAGTAGTACAGTTCTGACATCACAGAAAAACACTTAGTCTAAACTTTATAGTTCCTAGCTAATCTAAAGAAAACACAAGTCTAGGATAACTTACACATGAGCAAGAGGCAGAGTGCTGTAAGATAGATGATCTAAACAAAAATGCTCAATGCCTTTTGATTCTCTCTGTTTAAATTGAAACTGCATTTCTGATAAACATTACATCATTTCTTTTACACTTTCCTGTAGTTCCTGGCTACACATTGACTGCATTTACATTCTTAACATCTCCCTTTGGTTATCTTGCAGCTGGTCAGGAAGAGAGCAATAAAAATACATTTACATGTTTAAATCTAGCAATTTAACTCTTGGTTAAAACAATAGAAAGAATTTCTTCATCTAGACTTTTCAGCACCGCTGTTACTTCAAAGGGTCACCACATGCTTTACTTTGGTCAGTAGAGTGCACTGTTGTCACATTTATTTCCAGTTCCACATGGAACAGTATTTCTTTACATGTAAGATAACAAGCCTGTAGTTTACATTCATATTTACAAATAACAGAATTATCTGCAAAATTCTATCTGGCTAGCCTGGCAGCCTTCAACCTTCTCTACCAGTCTTCACATTTCTCCCCCCTGGAGAGCTCAAGCTAGTTTTTTAAGTGACCCTTGAGAAATGCCGCTTGAGAGGGTCAGTTACTTCCATATAGATAAGGCTGAAATTTCTGCAATGCTCACAATATGGCTAGACATTCCTTTTCTAGAGCTGCATAGCATTCCTCCCTGGGTTGGAGCCTACACATGAGATAAACCACTGGGTGCTCTTCCCCCTCTGAAGAAATCTGGCTAAGTACAGCCCCCACCCCATGGTTTGAAGCATCTGCCTGCACAACAAATTATTTGCTGTAATCTGGACTGGCTAACACACGGGGCCCTCCCAAAGCTTCTTTTAGCTACTGGAATGCCTGCTCACATACTGGGGTCCACACTACCTTATGTGGCCTGTTCTTCCTTGTCAGGTCTGTGAGGGGAACAGCTATGGTACTATAACTGGGGACAAACTTTCTATAATACCATGCTGTCCATAAAATGCCCTCACCTGCTTTTTAGTAACATGTGCAGGCCATGCTTGAATGGCTTCCACTTTGGCAGGTTCTGGCCTTATCTTACAACTCCCCACTCTATGTCCTAGGTAGGAGACCTCCACCATACCCACCTGACAACTGCTCGGCTTAATGGTCAACCCTGCCCTCTCTAGTCTGCCCAGCACCTCCGTGACATGCTGAAGATGCTCTGGCCAGGAATGGCTGTAGATGGCAATATCATCTAGGTAAGCAAGGGCAAACCCTCCTGCTCCTGCTAGGATATTATCTACCAGCCTCTGGAAAGTTGCTGGGGCATTCTTCATCACAAAGGGTATCTTTGTGAACTCATACAAGCCAAACAGAGTCAAAAAGGCTGCCCTCTCTAGCATTGGGCATCAAGAACACCTGCTAATAACCCTTGGTAAGATAAATGGTTGTAAGATACTTAGCCCCACCCAGCTGCTCTAGGGCCTCATCTGCCTAGGCATGGGGTAAGCATCTGACTCTGTGTGACTATTTAATTTCCTGTAGTTCACACAGAACCTGGTGCTGCCATCCTTCTTTGGCACCAGTACCACTGGGGAGGCCCAAGGACTGTTGGACTCTTGAATCACCCCTAGCTACAACATCTCCTGTACCTCCTCCCTCAGGGTCTGTCTGACACTCTCAGGTACCCTATAAAGGGCCTGCCTAATAGACCTTTGGGGTCCTGTATCCACCTGGTGCTGCCCCAGGTGGGTGCACCCTGGTTTCCCAGTGAACATGTCCCCGAATTCCTGCAACACTGCTCAGATTTCTCGAACCTTGGTAAGAGATAGCTGCTGGGACATTGCTACCCCTTCCACTGAGGTGTCAGACGAGCCTTACTGAGGAAATCAGTCCCCAGATCTCCCTCAGACTCCTCTTGCAATCCACTGCAAATGCTCAGGACAAAAGCCTCCCTATCATGGTAAGGTTTCATCATGTTAACATGGTGCAATCTGTGCCCCTGCCATCTGCCTAGCAGTTCCACCATGTAGTTAACATCACTTGCCTTTCTTACCACCTTGTAGGGTCCCTCCCAAGCTGCTTGCAGCTTGGTGGGTCTGACAGGAATGAAAACCATTACCTACTGCCCCACAGCATACTCTGTAGTCGAGCATTCCTGTCTTACCACACCTTTTTCCATTGTTGGGCTTCTGCCAGGTTCTCCTGGGCCAAGCCCATGAGTTCCCTGAGCTGTGTCCTGAGGTTTAGGATGTATGTCACAACAGACTCCTTGTGAGACTCGCACTCACCTTCCCACTAATCTCAAATTAAATCTAGAGGTCCCCTCACCCTATGCCCATACAGCAACTCAAAGGGTGAAAAACCTGTGGATTCCTGGGGAAATTCTCTGTAAGCAAACAACAGATGGGGCAAATATTTGTCCCATTCCCTCTTAAACTGATCTGCAAATGCCCATAACATGGACTTGAATGGAAACTTTAACCTCTCAACAAGACCATTAGTCTAGGGATGGTAGGGGGTGGTCTTCATGTGCTTCACCCCACAGGACTTCCACAGACATGCCAGCAAGTCTGACATGAAATTAGCACCTCTGTCAGTCAGTAATTCTTATGGGAAACCTACCCTGCTGAAAATCTCTAACAAAGCATTTGCCACCTTCTCTGCCTCAATGGAGGACAAAGCCACTGTCTCAGGGTATCATGTAGCATATTCCACTACCACTAGGATATACTTTTTCCCTGTGGAACTTGGAGTACTTAGAGTACCCACAATATCCATAGCTACCCTCTGAAATGGCTCTTCAATCACAGGCAAAGGCATCAAAGGAGCTCTCACCTTGTCTTCTGCCTTGCCTACCTTTTGGCACTGCTTACAGGTCCTGCAGTACTCTGTTACATCTCTGGAAATTCCAGGCCAGTAGAAGTTTTGCATAATACATCTCTTTGTACTTCCTATGCCCATATGACCTGTAAAGGGAATATCATGGGCTATGGCTAGAAGCGCCAGATGGTAGGCTCTAGGCAATACCAACTGCTGTACTCTCTCACCTTCTAGCCCTCCCTCAGGAGTCCACTCTTTGTATAGTAACCGTTCATCCCAGTATACAGAGTCCCTCTTTCCTTGAGAATCAGGTGCCTCCATAGCTACCTGCCTCAGGCCTTGCAATGTGGGGTCTGAGAGCTGAGCCTGTCTCAACTCTCTCCTTGTAACCCTTCCCAGCTCCCCATCCACAGGAAGTCTGGCATCCTCTGACAATGGTGCCTCACTGTCAGCCTGGGTAATACTACTCACCTCTACCTTTGCAGTCACTCTGTACAAGGGACTATCAGTACCCACAAGCAGCTGTGGCTCACCTTCTGTCTCACTGCTTCAGAGTAGCTCCCTCCCTGAAGTAACCACCTCACCATCCCAGCTGCAAGTATGCAGTCTGTCTGGGTCTCCCCGAGGCTACCAGACCCACATGCTTGTCTCCAAGCCTGACTGCGTGTAACTGCACAAGCACAGGGTACTGCACTATCAAAATCATTCCCTATCAGGACATCTGCAAGTATATCCTCAAACACACCTACTTGCTGGCTTCCTTTTCCACCCTTCCAGTCAAGGTGAACCCAAGCCAAAGGTATTTGGAATAGGATCCCTCCAAAGCACTGACTGGAGTAGACTGCCCAGGCAAGTAGTGCTCCTCTGTAATCATTGCAGGCTTTACAATGATTTTATCAGAGGCTATGTCTCTCTTGGCAATAGCTTCTTTGCCATTCACTACAATAGGATACAGCCTCTGGTGGTAGTTGGTATCCTTGTTGTCTCAAGACAACCTACTATTGGCATTTTATCTTTCTCACTCACTGGCTTCCTCATCTTTGGTTCCCCACCTTACCTCTATTGGCACCTGTATGGCACATGGCCCCACTGGTTGCATTCAAAACATTTAACCCTAGCTCCTGGACGTGTACCTGGACTAGTGGCTTCCTCTGCTACTGGCAGATTCTGTTGGGGCAGTCTGTGCTGCCCACCATGGGTTCCTTTAGACCCATGAGCAGTACTGGGGGTCCCTTTCCTGTGCAGGGCTGCCCTGCTAGCTAGGTATAGGTCTCCCTTCTTCCCCAACTCATCTGAAGTCTATCAGCTAACCAGATCCTCATGTCCTCAGGCAAAGTGCTAAGGGCTTGTTCCCTCACCAAAAGGTCTGCCAGCCCTTCAAATGTGGTAACCTGACATCCACTCACCCACCTATGGAAATAAGTGCTCAGTTCAGCAACATATTCACACACACTTTCATCTGCCTTGCGTCTATGCTCATGAAACTATTTCCTATAAATTTCAGTTGTTAGCTTAAACAGTTCTAAAAGACTATTTTTACAGCAGTATAATCAAAACATGCAATGTCAGACATTTTGGACAGAACAGTTACAGCTTTACTATGGAATAAGAGGATCAGGAACCGTACCCAGAGCGCTTGGTCAACGTCATACTGTTTACATACCCTCTCAAACATATGAATGAAATTATCAAAATTACCCCACTCTTTAAACTGTGGAAGAAATTTACTGACCTTTTGTGCTTTTGGGGTTCAGTTACTCCCTTCCCCATTACCCCTTTGACTCTGGCGAAAAGTTAGCATGTCCTTCTCATGCTGCCTCTGCCTCTCTTGTTCCTCAGCTTGCAGATATAACAGTTACTCATTCACTTTAGCCTTCAAATGTCGCAGTCTCTCATTTGCTTCTAATTCCACATGCCTGGCCTCCAACTCAAGTCTCTTTTGCTCCAGCCGGATTTTTAAGTCCACTGCAGAAAGGCTGAGCTGTCCATTCTCTGAGGGGAATTATATCTCCACTGCCAGTCTGATTGTCCTCCTGGTTGATGTTTTCTGATGCAGCTGTAACCAAGGCTGCAATCAGGTCTGCCTAAGTCAGGTTTCCATGCACCAGTCATCTAGCCTGCCACATCTCCAACAGCTGGCTCCTTGTCATCTTTACCTACTCCTCTGTTGACATGCTGCCTGCTCACCCTGACTAACTAAGCTAACAAAAGAAATAAAACAATCGTGATCTGAACTCTGAGTATTCACTGCATGGCTGTTTTAGAGTACAAAACACCTTCAAAGCACACTGTACACAAGCTACAGGATTCACTCTATCCACACCACTACAAGCCAATTAGTATTTGCCAAGTAATTAATATGTGATGTGGCTATCCCACCGCTGTAAAATACAAATGTGATGTCCATGCCCTGGCCCAGCAATTAAGGAGCCTCAATCCTCACCATTAACACCAGAGAGGGCATCTCATATATGAGGAAAGGATAACAAATATACACAGTAAAGGGCAGTTTCCCTTAAGAGCACACAGAGATCACAGTCAGACTGGGGCTGGTCACTCCCTTGCTCTACATGTCCCCAGTAAGGGTCCAGATCTCCGCCTAGCTGGGCAAGCTAAAATCTCTAGCACCGTCTCTGTCTAACTGTGCTTCATGTCCCTGCCCAAGTAGCTGACATACTCACTTTGAGATGCATTTATACAACCACACAGACACTTCTGGGGAAGGCTGGCACAGGTTCTCCAGCTGTACCCCTTTTACCCAGACTATACGGTATTACCCCTTGCCATCACCCAGCCAATATTTATCAGCTACCCAAAGGCCCTTAAAAGGGTGTCCAATTATTACTGCGCAATATTAATATCCATTTGGTAGATGTGACTAAACAGTCTCAAGGCTTATTAAAGTGACCTGGTACAGGATCCTTATATACATGCAATGTACTCTTAGAGCTTAATTTATCTCTACACAAACCAGCCACAGTTAAAAGGTTTTAAAATATTTAGTAATAAATAATTAAAACAACAAGACAATACTTTCTACTATACAGTGCTTGTTAAGAGTTCAGAGATCACACGGAAATACTTAAAATAAATCAGTAGTACAGTTCTGACATCACAGAAAAATACTCAGTCTAAACTTCATAGTTCTTAGCTAATCTAAAAAAAACACAACTCTAAGATAATGTACAAGTGAGCAAGAGGCAGAGTGCTGTAAGATGGATGATATAGACAGAAATGTTCAATGCCTTCTGATTCCCTCTGCTTAAATTGAAACTGCAGTTCTGATAAACATTGCATCATTTCTTTTATACTTTCCTGGAGTTTTCAGGCTACACATCGACTGCATTTACATTCTTAACATCTCTGTTTTGTTATCTAGCAGCTGGTCAGGAAGAGAGCAATAAAAATGCATTTGCATGTTTAAATCTAGCAATTTAACCCTTGGTTAAAACAATAGAAAGAATTTCTTCATCTAGACTTTTCAGCACCACTGCTACTTCAAAGGGTCACCACATGCTTTACTTTGGTCACTAGAGTGCACTGTTGTCACATTTATTTTCAGTTCCACATGTAACAGTATTCCTTTACATTTAAGACAACAAGCCTGTAGTTCACATTCATATTTACAAATGACAGAATTATCTGCAAAATTCTATCTGGCTAGGCTGGCAGCCTTCACCATTATCTATCAGTCTTCACACCAGTCTTATATATATATATATATATATATATATATATATATATATATAAAACTCTACTCTAGGCACCCTGTCATATGCTTTCTCTACATCCAGAAAGACACAAAGCAACTCCTGACCTTCTCTGTACTACTCCATCAACACTCTCAGAGCAAACATTGCATCTGTAGTACCCTTACCTGACATGACAACATACTGCTGACCACTACTTATCACCGCCCTGCTTACTCTAACTTCCACTACTCTTTCCTGTGACTTCAAGCTGTGACTAATTAATGTTATCTCTCTGTAGTGACTACAGCTATGCACATCAGCATTATTCTTAAAATGGTACACAAACACTTTCTCTCCACTTCACATGCAACTTCTCACTTTCCAAGACATCATTAAACAATCTGGTGAAAAACGCCACTGCCGTTTCCCCTAAACACCTCCATGCTACCACAGGTATGTTATGTGGACCAACAAGCTTTCCAGTATTCATCCTCTTCATAGCCATCCTTACTTCCTCCTTGTAAGCCATTGCACTTCCTGATTCACAATACTCACATCATCCAGCCCTCTCTCTCTAATTCTCTTTATTCATCAGCCTCTCAATATACTCTGTCCAACTGCTCAACACACTCTCTTCACTTATGAGTACATTTCCCTCATTATCCTTTATCACCCTTATCTGCTGCACATCTTTCCTAGCTCAGTCCCTCTGCTAGCCAACTGTTACAAGTTCTGTCATCCCTCCATAGTGTCCAACCTGTTATACAAGTCATCATATGCCTCAACCTTAGACTTTGCCACCTCTCTGCCATGCACCTCATCTCTTCATACTCCTGTCTACTTTCCTCTTATCTCCAACAATCCCACTCCTTCATCCCAAACCACTTTCTCTGTATACTGTTTTGTACTTCCTCAGTCCACCACCAGGTGTCCATTGTACTTCTTCCTCCATCCATATGTCATACCAAGCACCTTTCTAGCCATCTACCTTACTAGCACTGCTGTACTTACCCAGATATTTGGTTAATCATTACTGCCACCCAGTGCCTTTCTTAACTCTTTCCTTAACTCCACATCACAATCACCCTTTTCCAGTTCCCACCATCTGATCCATGGTGCTGCCCTCACACTCCTCCTCTTCTTGATCATTAATGTCATCTTACAGAACAACAGCCTCCGCTGCCTAACTACACTTTCCCCTCTCACCACTTTACAGTCCCCAATCTCCTTCAAACTGGCCCTCCTACATTGGATATATTCCACTGTGTGCCTCTACCCCCACTCTTGTATGACACCCTATGCTCCTCCCTGTTGTTATAGTATGTATTCACGGCAGTCATGTCCATCCTTTTTGCAAAATCCACTACCATCTCACTGTCTGCATTCCTTTGCTTATCACCATATATACCCATCCCTTCCTCATCCCCTCTGTTCCCTTCACCAACATGGCTATTGAAATCTGCTGCAATCACTACTCTGTTACCCTCAGGTACAGTCATCACCACTTCATCCAACTGACTTTACATTTCTGTTTCTCATCCACAGCACAAGCAACTTGCGTAGCATATGCAATAACAACATTCATCATTACACCATACATTTCCAGATTCATAAACATCACTCTATCAGACACTCATGTCATCCTCCAAAAACACCCTTGGCATACTGTTCCATCAGGATAACCCTAACCCCTTTAACCTCCAAACCACACCTTGATAGCACAATTGTGACCTGGCTCCGATACACCTAGCCATACTCCCCTTTCATCGGTCTCTTGCACACACAATATATCCACCTTCCTATGGCCATCATATCAGCTAGCTCTGTCCCTATACCAATCATACTGCCAACATTAGAAGTTCTTACCCTCACTACCACACTCCTAGCCTTTCTTGTCTCTTCCTTCCATATGAGTATTGGACATTCTCCAGGGTATGTTTGTCAATGCAAAGGCTGCTGTGCTATTGAATGACTCAAGTGTGTTACAGCAATATTAAGACAGTGTCACTAATTTTGTACCATTGCCCCCCATGTATGTGTGGCATCCTACAGATGTCCTGCTCTAACGGGTTGAGATGGGTGACTGGGCAGTAAGAGTATGAATACAGTGTTCCATACTGACATAGAACAGAAATGTATATCGGGTATTACATGTGCACATGTCAGTATGAGTAGGTGTATCTGGCTGCCTCATACCAACAGACACGGGATGCAAAATGTCAGTTAAATAAGCTGTACATATGTGTAATCTTAGTTACTTTGCATCCAACAGAGTGACATTTCTACAGCTACCGGTTGTTGCATTGTCCTGACACAGCCATGGGTACTACAATAAGCATAATTATATGTTTGAAATTGGAGAGGTGTCCAGCTGTGTTATGACTGTGTGTCCATGCCTACTACAAACAGCTATAGGAAAACCAACATAGTTGTATGGACTCAGCAATACCTTACTCGTAAAACCTGCCTCCACTAAAGTAGAGTAATACCCTTTGTTGGACAGCAGCAATACACAAACCACAGACTTGGTCCCTATATTGACTCTACAGGGCAAATTAGGAGCCGGCACCAGATTAGCATCAAGTCAGCCTTTGTCTGATCAAGCATATAAGGTCACAGGTGGAGTATTGTAAGGCTAACTATGAGTACAAATTGGACAAATCTACCAAGGCCAATCACAAAGGTATCTTCTCATATGTCTGCAATCTCAGAGGGAACAAACCAACCCATCCTGTAATGGTGGTCAGTCAGACTGCATACACACACAACATAGCTACAGCCAATCTGCTGAAGATAGGTTTAGGGCAAACATCACCCCCTGGCTCAGCATCACTATAGGTGGATATGCACAGCATCCACACCCCTCCGCTCATCACCAGTAAGCAGGTACGTATTGCCTACTGAAAGGCAACAAATGTAAGTATCCATGATAACATCCCTGTCCGCATCCTACATGAACTCAAGCATGTGCTCCCAGCTCCATTACACACTGAAGTCACACCAAGAATTGGCACAATCCACACCCCATCCACATTGGAGATGGCCAATGTCATCCCGCTACACAGACAGGAATGAGGAGTAGAGGATTATGAGATTATCTAGCGCTCATTGTGGGGAATATGACACATCAGGACCAGCAATGCAAGCAGATACAATGCTTATAGATTACAGGGGTATGTTGTGGTTGAGAGTGGTGGATACTGGTATTCAATGTAGCTGTGCAGGTTCTGTGCATACTGTTTACAAATGGATGATGTCCTGTGATGTGTTTCCATTTTTATGTTTTCCAGCTGCAATGTCGCATCAGCAAAGGTCTACTTTTTCAGTGGCTGAGACAAATATAATCATAGAAACCATACTACAGAACCATGCCATAATGTTTGGCCAGAGTTAGCAACATATGCGGGAGAGGAATGTCCTGTGGGATGACCTAGTCCACAGGGTAAATGATGACAGCCTGCACACACGTACATACGAGCATGTCCGGCATTGTGCAAATGACCTAATACGCCATGATCAGCAAAGGGATGCTGCAGTGGCCAGGAATCACATAGCTACAGGTGGGATCCCAGCCATACAGCCCCACTGACAACCACTGAGGAGCTTCTTTATAACCTTGGGGCACCCATCCCAGTACAACATCAAGGTATAGACCCCCTCACATGTTGGAGGTGGGTCACACCCAGACAATGGACGAGGAGTGTGCAGGTAAGCTCCCAGTGGAGATTACTAGACTAGTGTAGTAGACATACTTGTATTTGTAGAGTATCTATATGCATGTGTCAGGTAAGATTGCAGTTGTGGTTGGGGATTTCTAATGCACCGAAGTGCACATCTATGGTAAAGGACAACAAATAGTGTAGTACTGGGGGTCGTACTGTAAATGTGCAGACATGCTGCATCCATCCTGTACCAATGCCACATGTGAGTCTGCTGACAATACTTCTCTCCGACAACTACCTAGGTCCATCCGGGCTGCAAGTGGGACAGCAGCCTGAAGCTGGTGAGTATGGAATTGTTCTGTTGTGGTTTGTCAATACCACAGGCATATGAAGGTCATGCAATATAACATGCACAAAACTGTCACTCATAGCCAGTTGCTTTATGCGCCTGTTCACTTGTAGTGGGGTTAACTGCATTGCATCACAGTGGTCACCACAGGGGCCTATCTGAAGAGAATATAACAGCCCTTTAGCATACCTCACTACCTGTCAGTGCAAGGCTTCTGGACAGTGACCAACAAAATGGGACAAACAGCCTAAGGTAGGGACATGTGTGAAACATTATTGTCATACAGTGGATATAAACAGTGTACACACCCCTGTTAAGATGCCAGGTGTTTGTGATATATACACAAACTGAGACCACAATATGTCGGTCCACACCTTTTCCAACCTGTAATGTGATCTATGACATGTACAGTTCAGTTGTAAAACCAATCAATCTACTGGGCACCAAATATGGAGTATACAAACTTTACAATAAGCTAGATGCATATGTGTGCACACCCTTCAAATAATATTTTATTGCAACAGCTTGTGATTTATTGACAGCATTCAGTCTGCTTGGGTACAAATCTGCCATCAAGTAAAGGCAGTCTGAATAAAACCAAATAACAGTCTGCTGTCCAAGTAGGTTATTCATGACATTTGATTAGTTGCCTGAAACAGCAACAGCCATGACTTGCAGAGAGCTTACAAAGCAGTAAAAAGATCTCATATTTGAAAGGTATCAGTCAAGAGTAGGGTACAAAAACATTACTACAGCATTGCATACACCATGGAACACAGTGGAGAAAGTTGTAAAAAGGTGGATTGAATATGGGACAGCAGTGTTGTTGAAAAGAACCTGACGGCCCTCCAAAAATGATCACCAGACATGTCAAAACCTGGTCAGGGAGGCTACCAGGAGACACACTGCGACACTGAGGGAATTTCAGGAATCTCTTGCAAGTACTGGTATTGTGTACTGCATGTGAGACCTCTCTCCTGTATTCTGCATACATCTGGACTATGGGGTATGGTCAGAAGATGGAAGCATTTCCCCACACCAAAAAGAATCCAGGGGTGGACACAATTTGCAATACAGCACATCAAGTCTCCCAAAGGCATGTATGAAAATATGTTATGGTGTAATGAGACTATGGATTGACCTCACAGCCACAATACCAAAAGGTATGTGTGGTGCACAAGCAACACCCCTCTTAACATGAACACCAACATCCCCATGGTGAATCACGCTGGTGGCAGTGGCCTGCTAGGGAATGCTGTTCCAAAGCTAGAACTGGGCCTGTAGTCACGGTGGTGTTAATTCAGAAACGTTCCAAATAACACCCGCATCTGACCAAAATCCATCAGGCATCTGCAACAATGCTGAGGATGGGGAGGGGTTTCAGCCTTCAGCATGACAAAGACCTGAAGCATACACCCAAAGCTACCTAAGAAAGGTTCCACATAAACACACTAATGGTTATGGATTGGCCCAGTCAGAGCCTAGACCTACACCAGATAGACATACCCCAGAGTGACCTGACAAGGGTTGTGCACATGAGCTTCCCTTGCAGTCTGACAGAGTTGGGTGTCGTTTGCATGGAAGAGTGGCCAAATAATGCCAAGTCAATATATGTCATGCTGATAGACACCTTCACAAGAAGAGTTAATGTTGTAAGTCACTAACAAGGTGCTTCAACAAAGTATCATTTTAAGGGTTTGGACACTTATGCAAACACCATATTGTATTTATTTCAGTCATTATATTTTATACGTAACACATTTGTTTGTTTATCAATTGGATTGCACAGGTCATATGTCACATGAAAGGTGATTAACATATTTGAATGCATTATTGCAATGCTATCTCATATATTACAAGAACATGGCATGTTAACAGGGTTGTGTGCACTTATCATATCCACTGTAAGCTTAGAAGGTTGGTGGTGTAACAGGAATTGTGTGACCATACATTTACTGCTGGTTTGGAGGTCTGACACTCAAATGTATGTCATTAATCAGTGATTTCACTCCTCAGATCATCCCAGTTATGTATCATTGAAGCATGAGGGTTGTGAGAAACTGAGCAAACATATGAGCCAGACATCTACACATCCTGTGAGGATCTGTACAGTTGTGAGGCATGTTTTGTAGTACTCACCACTGTGCTTTACAGGTGAACAACAATGATGTTTACATGGGTGCAGTCTGTGCTGGTGAAGGGCCATCACCTACTAACACTAATCACATATCCCAGATCTCTATATTGTTAGTTACATGTAGTAAGACTGGTTGCAATGCATGATGTTGAGGGCCATGTGTCACGCATGTCATCATTTGCATAATGTATGGAATGTGTAACAGATTTGTGCCACCTCACCTGTAAGTAAGTGTATGTGTGTGTGTGTGTGTGTGTGTGTGTGTGTGTGTGTGTGTGTGTGTGTGTGTGTGTGTGTGTGTGAACCAGCCAACCTCAGAGTGCAGGTATTAATGTACATATGTTGTTTCCCCTCATAGGTGGCGATGCGATTTGGGTTCCCTCCCACTTGGAAACTGATGTCTTTATCTCTGCATATTCTGACACTGATGATAGGAATAGTGAGTACAGGTGGGGTTTCCAGGGGCTGAATCTGTGACATTGATTGCCATCCTACTCTTGTCCACACCATCCCACACACAGTTACAATGCCCACACATACCCCATCACCAGTGGCCACAGATGATGGCATTGAACAGGCTAGAGTGGTGTATATGGCAGGTGTGAGTGTAGACATTGGCCATAGCCAGAGTGCAGGTAAGGTCACACACAGGCAGATGGGCAGGGGTGCTTGCAGGAGTACCACTGCTCTTGAATCCGCTGTCACAAGTGCCACAGCAGGAGTCACCAGATGCATGTTTTGGGCAGTCATGGCTGCACTGGCAAGTAGTGGATGACATTCCAGACAAATACTCAGGGTAGTGGATGGAACTCTTCCTGATTTACGTGGTGACAGACATGACCTTGTTGAGGCCACCCATTAAAATACTGAGGTCATATAGAGAAGTGGTGTGAGACCTTGGCAAACCTCGAATGTGACATGTCTGTGCTACAGTGTGTGGTGGGAGAAGGGCATTGGCCACATGAACGTCGGTCAGCATAAACAACAGCTGAGAGTCTATGGGGCCGTGCACCTTCAAACTTCCATAGTGGCAGTGACACCAGCACTACCAAAGGGGGGGTTGCTGTCCACATCACACCAGAGCAGGCCATTGGCACATGGTCCTGTCCGGACCCATCAGGGACATGGATCCAGCAAACAGGAGTCACCATCAGGAAGCAGTACTGCATCTGGCCTTGAGTCTGGTGGTGCCACTGATACCCCTGGCAGGACTAGTTCCCATGTCCAATGCTGGAGACAGTGAACTGGACATCCTGCCATGTACAGTGAACAGCTGTCCAACGTCCCCCTGTGTAGGGCATCCACATGGTATGGCTGTCCAATGTACCCCTGTGTAGGGCAGCCACATGGTGTGACTGTGTGCACACATACACACAAACACACATCTGTATCATAGGCAGGTCATCTGCAGACACACACAGAACCTCTTCGCAGCCCATCTATTGGATCCCCCTCCAAACACACACACATGATGTCAACCATATGGCCCAGCCTAGGCCTCTGGCAAACCCACACCACATCCTGATACCTATGCCACATCCCTGTCATCCATACCATCAATGCAGGGGCACTCTAATATGGTTCTGATGCACAGGGTGAATATAGTAGAGTATAGCTATGTAATACTATGTAAGGTGTTGTCTGCTTGCATTTGTTATGGGTACACATACAGGTGTATCTACCTTATTAGCCAGCATGCGTCATAGCTGTTAGTAGCACTGATTGAATGTAGTCTAACATGATGTAATCTGTTTGTGTGCCAGGTGTCTGTGTGTCTACAGGCTGTCACCCTGCAGACATTCCCAAGAGGGAGTATGGCAGAGTGGGAATACACCACCCATGTCATAGGCAAGGTACAACTTTATATGTACATGTACCAGGAGTGTATGGATGCGACAGTGTGTGAGGGACAGTGTCACAGACAAGTAGCCTTCAGACATGTCAGCTCAGTGTTGTGTAGTACCACAGGCTCATATATACAGAACAAGTTACTGCAGTACTGTCAGCAGGTCCCTCACAAGTGTAGCCATTACATTAACTGCAAGATATTCACCTGCCAACACCTGTTGGCCCTGCCATTTCTTTCCCATACAGTCAACCCTGATGCAGTTGATGAGTGCATGCATGAGACTGTGTATGACAGTTTTGTGGTATGTATTTCTGAGTTCACCGGGTGAAACAGGGAGACAAAATTATATATCTTTGCATACACATAGTAAGGACTGACACAGGGGATGTGCACACAGTAATAAAACACAGTTGGAAGTAGACATATTAGTAAACCTACATTTCCACCTTGATGCACTGTACTACTACATACACCTGACATGTCCCAAATAGATTATATGCATGGAATATAACACACTACCTCTTACAACACATAATATTCTGAATGCCTTTATGGATGGTGAGTTAACCCATTAGAAATAGGATGTGGAGTCAGGTATTGCTCCTATAAGCCTGGACAAGTGACAGTGTTGCAGACATTGTATCAGCATGATGTTTCAGTCAGGTATGATGCCTGATGCTGGCATGTGTGTCACTACACTCACTGTGGCTGATTTGGCAACAATATCTCATACATGGGCATTGTTAAGGAACACAGACCACATATACGATGCCAACGTCTGGATGTTCCATAGACATCTGTACAGAGGACTGCTATGGCATGCACAATGATTTCACATATGCTGCATGTGAGGCAGATACCGTTACCATATTGTATAAAGTAATGCCATCAGGAGGAGGTAAACATGTGTGGATGGTACACAAATCAAAATGGTATCATACAAACAGGATATGATCTTCACCCAAAGACACACACAAACACAGTTGCCAGTATTGAGACTAAAACCCCTATCTATCTAGTTATTTCTACTATAGTGTTACACAGTTAACAGACGTGCCACAGAACTTGCATAATTTCACCTAGTCCCAAGGTACTTCTAAGGTGAATGACATAAGCAGGCCTAGTAAAGTAGGGTGATGGGAAGTTTACAGGGTGGTAAACAACACAAAATGGTATAACACACAGAGTATCTGATTCTCACACAAACAGTTGCCAGTATTGTGATTAGAACCCCTACTTATCTAGTTATTTCTACTATAGTGTTAAAGCAGTTGGTAGATGTGCCACAGAGCTTACATAATTTCACCCAGTCCCAAGGTACATCTAAGGTGAATGACATCAGTAGGCCTAGTAAAGTAGGGTGATGGGAAGTTTACAGGGTGGTACACAACTCAAAATGGTATAACACACACAGTATGTGATTCTCACACAAACACACACACACACACACACACGTGCACACACACACACACACACACACACACACACACACACACACACACACACACACACACACACACACACACACACACACACACACACACACACACACACACACACACACAGTTGCGAGTAGTGGGATTAGAACCCATATCTATCTAGCTATTTTTACTATAGTGTTATGCAGTTAGAAGTGCCACAGAGCTTGCATAATTTCACCTAGTGTCAAGGTACTTCTAAGGTGAATGACATAATCAGGCCTAGTAAAGTAAGGTAATGGGAAGTCTACAGGGTGGTGCACAACTCAAAATTGTATCTCACAAACACACACACACACACACACACACACACACACACACACACACACACACACACACACACACACACACACACACACTTGCCAGTATTAAGATTAGCCTGTCTAGTTATTTGTACTATAGTGTTACACATGCATTACAAAGCTTACTGAGCTGACAATTGGCCAAAGGTCCTGCCCATCTAGTTATTTGTACTATAGTGTTACACATGCATTACAGAGCTTACTGAGCTGACAATTGGCCAAAGGTGCTGATAACTGCACAGCTGAGGTAAACTGTTACAGGTGCCAAAAAGTCTGCCTTCAGTTTTTACCTTAGATCTTCCTAGTTCTTTCTCTCCTGCACTTCAAATAGCTTAATAGATTTGCACTTCACCAGGTATTATTATCAATTATTCTAGCACACCTGAGAGCCATCAGCAGTAGTCATTCCTCACAGAATTAGCTCCAGTACTTAGTAGTTATGCCAACCCCTCCTGGCATGATTAAAGTGAAGCTCCCTGTGCTTTGACCCATAAACCTGGTGCACTTGGACATTCTGAGGCACTGTTGCAACTGCCTCATGTACACAGACAACCCTCTCCTCTAAACATCCAACACTCAGACTTGTGAGAGATAATCCTATATCACCGAATTGGAAGATTTGCACTGTCCAGTGAAGACTGGACTAGATGGTCAAGGGGAGAAGGGTCAACAGCTGCAACACACCATATGAAACACATACCCCTCCAGAACACCAATTATCACAGCTCTGAAATACAAACAGTAACAACATACCCACCTTCACAGAGGCACTCAATAGAATTTACCCAAACAGCAAAGACCACCAAGACAGACACCCACTCAACCAACACAACACAGTACAAACCACAGGACACAAAGGCCAACCACCTTGCCTGATACAGTAAGTATAGATGAATCAATAGTGAGGCAGACAGATGTTCCACTCACTAGGCTAAACATGGAGGAGGTAACAGTCAGCTGTCTATCAGGTGCCAGAATCCAACACATAACACACGCAGTCAGGCCATTCCACAACAACTACAAGTATCTCTATGTCATTGTCCATGTGTCTATGAATGACCTGAGATGCACCTCTATGGACTATATGAAGAGAGACATGGAGGAGCTCTCAGATTATGTGGGCCAGGCAGTATACTACTGTCAACCAGAATGATGCTGAAGTACAAACAACAAATGATTGACTTCAACAATTGGTTTAAGTGGCTGGTGTCACTCTCATGGAATCTAGTATCTGTCTGCTTGAGATGCCATGATTGACAGACTGTGATGGTTTGCCAGAGATAGCCTGCATCTGTTACCCCTAGGATTCCAGGTACTGGCTAAGTGTCTTACCACCCCTATAGAGCCTTTTTAGGTGGTGTTGCAAATCAAATTACCACTGTAACAGCTATACATATATGCAATCTGAGGGTCATGCTGTTCAACACTAGACATCTACATCTCGAGATGCAGCCACTTGAAGCACTCCTTCAAATGGAGAACATTGACATTTGTGTTGTAACAGAGATCTTGTTTACAGCAGCAGACAGCACCTCTGCACTACCAGCTTATAAATCATTCCATACATGTCAGCCCCAAAACATTTACCACAGCTACAAAGGCGGTGGTGTCTCCATATTAGTAATGGATATGCACACATCCAGAGTAGTATCCCAGCATAATGCATTTGAGATACTTCAGGTACAAATGACATTGGGTAATAGTGCAATCCAGGTCATAGCCTGCTATAGGTCCACATCCATGTCCTTAGACTCTCAATCCACATTCTTGAACACCCTGGAAACTATCAAGATCCAGCCCAACACTCTAATACTAGTAGAGTTCAACTACCTTTCCATCAACTGGGTAAGATACTCAAGCACCAATACACTGGGACAATGCTTCCTGGAATTCATCAGTTCCAATGCCCTGGACCAGCTCATTCTGACACCCAGTAAAGGAAGTAAAATCCTTGCCCTTTGTTGACTACTAACATATGGGACCATTGCTTGACAACAGTAGTCAATCGCTAGCTGGTCAGATCCAACATAGAGTTATCACCATGGGAATCCACATCTTACCCACACACAATGCAAAGGTAACCACCTTGAACAACTTCTCAAAAGCTGACTTTAGACTCATAAGAACAGAGGTGGCTAACTTCACACCACTCATGCCAATGGAAAATACCTGCATGACTGCCAAATCATGCACAGATGCACTCTACAAACATGTATATCAATGGATGGAACTAGCCATACCCAACAGAACCATTACACTCTCCACCAAACACTGGAGGCCAATCTGGTGGTTCCCTGCCATTAATAACCTGTACAACAGAAGGCAGAAACTGTTGAAGTAAAAGAAGAAGGCCCAAGAGTGGTAAAACTCCCTTATCAGCCTCAAAAGCAACTTGAGACCCCTCATGAAATCATCTAAAGCTGCCTATGATGGCAGAATTGCAGCAGACACTGACAGCAATCACAACTCCTTTGTTAGTTATATCAAGAACATCCACGCCAGTATCCAGACGTGCTCTGAGTTACTGCACAATGCTATCACCTATACTGAACAGATATTGCCAACATTCTTGCCAAGACATTCAGTACCAACTTTACCCCTCCCACCCTCCAGCTAGAGTAACAATCAGAATGCCAGAAGAATGCCAGGCACCCAGGATTACTGCTGCTCAGGTTACACCTGCATTGTCCATGGGCAAGAATACTGCTTTCAAGGGACCCCAAATTATCCCTGGCTGTGTTCTACATGAACTACAAAGATACCTGTCACCACATCTGTGTGCCCTGTTTAGTCACAGCCTCACCTCAGGCTTTGTCCCTCCCAAATGGAGCACTGCTACAGTCATCCCTCTCCATAAAGGTGTTGCAACTACAGACCCTGTGAATTATCAGTCCAGTAGCCTGAAGAGTCTGATATGTACAGCTATGGAGCACATCATCAGGGATCTTATTGACAAACATATAGATAATTTCCTAACTCTGGACCCAACACAGTTTGGCTTTATGAAAGAGAGATCATGCCTGCTCAACCTGGTTGACTTCTTTGAGTCAGTCACCAGGGCTGTGTATGACAGTAAGGCACTGCATGCAGCCTACATCAATCTGGCCAAGGGTCCTGATACCATTCCTCAGTCAGGAATTATGGATGACCCACCAAACTAGGCATCAACCCCTATATCATCGGGGGGGTGCAAATTGGCTCACCGATAGAACACACAGTGTGAAAGTAGTGAGCTCCATGTAAGACTGCCAGCCAGTTACAAGTGAAGTCCCATAGGGATCAGTCCTGGGTACTCTCCTGTTCAGCATGTACTGCTCAGGAGTCAAGCCCAACAGAAAGGAACTCTGGATGACCAAGTTCACAGACATATGCAAGTTGGGAGCCATCATTCATTCCACAAGTAATGCAGACATCCTGCAGAAAGGCCTCACTGAGACCACTGACTGGTGTGGAAATCATGACCTGAAGCTTAACACCACAAAATTCATCATCAGCCCCTTTGGTAAAATCTCAATTCCCACTAACTACCACATTGATGGGAGCCCACTGAACACTGTATGCATTATAAGAGATCTAGGGACACAGTTTGACAGCAACCTCTCTTTTAACCACCATATTGTCATGGTGGTCAGGAAATCCATCTATGTGGCACATCTCATTACCAAGGGTTTCGCATCCAGAAGAAGGAGGTCATCATATCTGTGTACTCATTACGCCAAGTATAATGGTCCATTTGGCATATACCTCACTAGATACCTGCAACAGCTGGAGAAGCAACAGAAGTACCTCACAATGAGTATCCTAGGCATTAAACAGATGTCCTACACTGACAAACTCAAAAGACTCCAGCTATTCACTGTCTTATATCACCTACTTATAGGCAATCTCTGCTTGACGTGCCAAGCCATGTCTGACCCAGCTCTTTTACAAATGCTACATCTAAAGACATTCCAATCTCTCTGCACCACACACTGCAGGGACCTCAACCTCATTACCCCAATTAACACAACATGCTAGAGGGACAGGTTCCTCACCCAGAGACTGCACATGCCCTGGAATAGACTTCCCATACATGTCAAGCAAAGCATCTAGATGACCCTGTTCCAGAGAGATCTTGATGAGTGGATGGGTAATAGAAAGTTCACCCCAGGAAACAATCCAGTGGCTCTACTTGATGGGGTCACTGGGAACTAACACTGGGTGGCACAACTGCAGGGCACTTCTATGGACTAGGCTTGTAATGGCTCCAGGGCCATTAGTGTAGTACATACCTATGAACCTATAAGGTGAGTAAGATTGACATGGCTGATACAATAGGCCAGTGGGTGGATAACTTATCAAAATACTTCTTCTTACAAACATAAGCAGTTACACAATACACATACTTATACGTCCACACACACATTTGCCAAATCTGAGAGTAGAACCCCTGCCTATCTAGTTATTTGTACTATAGTGTTACATAGTAATCACATGAGCTACAGAGCTTACTGGGCTGACAATTGTGCTAAGGTGCTGATAAGGGGAATTACATTAGCAGGACTGGTAAAGTATGCAAGTAGTGGGAAACTTATCAAAATACTTCTTCCTACAAACAATCACACTTAGACACCCAAGCACAAATTTACCAGATCTGAGATTAGAACCCTTCCTAGCTACCATATTTCTCCATAAATAAGACCTAACACAGAGGATAAGGCCTAGCATGGATTTCCAGGGTGGTCATGATATAAGCCTTACTCCAAAAATAAGCCCCAGTTAAGATCGTCAACAACACATGATGGACGTGTTGAATTATAAAATAATATTATTGACACATGTTGACTGAGGTTATTGTACTCTGCTTTGGCAAAAATAATATGCATTCTGGTCATTTAACATTAATGAAAAAAAAACAGTCCCAAGTGTCAAACCCATGATCCTGAACACTATAGTCAGAGGAATGTACCACTACATCTGAGCTGTAGGACATAATGTCACTTTTTCAAACATATCATGCAATAGAGGCATACAACATTAGGGAGAAAGCTTTGTGGAACCAGTCATGTGTTGTATATAGACACACACACACACACACACACATGTATATATATATATATATATATATATATATATATATATATATATATGTGTGTAAATATAAAGGAAGGAAATATATATATATGTATATATATATATATATATATATATATATATATATATATATATATATATATATATATATATATATATATATATATATATATATATATGTGTGTGTGTGTGTGTGTGTGTGTGTATATAACATGCAGTGCTGTTATACCTCAGAACCATCACTCTCAACCTGATAGTGCAAGATACTTGTACAAAGGCTGTAAAAGGGGTGGGTGGTGGGCCACATATAGGGACATAATTCAAATATTGCTGTTACAAATGAAGACATTTGCTACATCAACAGGGTGTGTTTCAGCAGACAATTACTGAAGGATATGAGGATGGAAACTGAAATGTTATGTCATTATTGACTGACATAAATCCTTGGATCATCACCGTGATTTACAAGAAAAATGTAAATAAATTGTGGAAGTGAACAAAAGTATGGGCCAAACATCAGAAAATTATTTGAAAATCCAGGCAGTGGAGAGGTATGCTCAGAACCCATTAGTGCAATGAATCTGGACCAAGCCTGACAAAGTGGGGGGACAAAGGCATGAAAATAAGGACATATCCAAAATACTTCAGTCAATAAGCTAAGAAAGTTGATGTAGTAACGCTGTATGTCCTATCATATATTGACTGAAATATCACAATTCCAGGACTCAATTGCTTCTCATTAGTTAGTGACATCAATCCCAACATCATCCCACTGATGTGTCAGGAATACACAACAGTTATGGGGACCAGACCAAAGATATTGGCCAGACACCTGGACATCCTACAAATATATGGACAAAACACAACAGTAGGGAAACTACACTGAGCTACTGCGCAATGTCCAAACTACAATCAAAATGATGTAACACTACCCAAGTCCAGCTCTGGGGCTGTACATATGCATTAACAAATATAACAGGCATTACAGGGATGTAACACTAGTGGAAAACAGACACTGGTGTGAAGGTGCATACCCCCCAAAAAATTGCACCACATTCACAGCAACATACCAGTAAGCAAACTGAACAGTACAGTATAATGACTATGTAAGCAACAAAATCCCATTTGCACTGATACATTAACCCTTTCATATACTGCACCAAGTCACAGTGTAGTGGGAATCTTGAGGTGTTACAGGACATGTCACGGTCTGCACGTACTGACATATACAGGTGATAGGGAACCGGAAAATGGAGCAGCATGCACAGTCAGATAGAAAGGGCCCATGACATTCACATGTACCCCCTCCCTACACAGCCCAAAAAACATCTACATACTACACTGCTACACAATCCTGATAGTCTTTAGCTATGGGCAGACATACACAGACCTCTCAAATATACAGTTTCTCCACAGAATATATAGGCACAGGACTCATATCTATGTCCACTTCCTTGTTACATATCTGGGGCTCTATAATATCACTGGGATGGTAGTAGGAATGAATGCAGTAAATAATGACACTGCATACCTCTGAACCTCCTTTTGCATGACATCTGGACAAAGCCTGACATAATTGGGGGATAAAGGCCCAAACACAGGGGTATATTGGACATACTGCTGTGATAAATTTAGACAGTTTCTGGCATTACCAGCTTTGATGTAATATGTCTTTTCTGAGGGATATGAAGTCAGTAACACCAATGGATGTTAGCATTTACTGACTGCATCCCCCAGAATACCCTACTGATTAGCCAAGGACAACAACTGTATGGGGAACAGACCAAACATATGAGCCACGCATCTGGACAGGGTCTAGGCTTCCGGACAGTGTAGAGGTATGACCGCAGGGATGTAACATAATGGAAATCCTCTGACAGCTACTAAATGTGTCAACCAGCACCTTATAAAGTGCAGTAAGACCAACATGACACTCCCCCACATCACCTATGGGCAATTACCCATGTATATTCATATATAGCATGCACTACAGGGATGGAACTGTAGTGAAAATTTGAAAGTGATGCTGAAATGTCCACCAGAAAACATTTGCACCACAGTTACAGCAACACACCAGTACCCAAAATGAACTCTAAAGTAGAACGACTGTCTGAACAAAGATATCCTGATTGCCAGTCACACGCTTCACCAACATATACTGGCCCAATTCACATTGTACTGGAAATCCTTAGGGGTTACAGGATATTTCCCAATCAGCTCCTAGAAGCATACAGACATGGTAGACCACCAGCAGCTGTAGCAGCATGCAGAGCCAGATAGGTAAAGGATGTTTGGCACTCAAATCTTCTTCTCTCCCTACCCAGCTCAACAAACATCTACACACAACACTGCTACACAATCTTGGCAATCTGTTCACAATGGCCAAAGAGACATAACTGTCATATGTCCAGATTTTCACAGAATTACCAGGGTGTGGAACCATAATCCTGGCCACTGCTGCATACCATGACCAGGAGTCTGCCAGGTTATTGGCATGATAACTGGAGTGCAGTTGGTAATTAATGATATACCATACCTCTGCACCTCATAGTGCAGGACATCTGGACAATGCATGATGTACTTGTGGGACAGGGGGCTGGAAAGAGGGACATATCACACATGATGATGTTACAAACTGAAACAGTAGCTGGTGTTACATGTGTTGTTGTAACATAACATCCCTGAAGGATATGATGTCTGGAACACCAATGGATATCTACAGTTACTGACTACAATCCTCACATTATCCTACTAACCCCACATAAACAGACATTGTTCAAGGAGCAGACCAAGCATAACAGGCAAACATCTGGCCAGTCTGTGGACAATATGCTAGTTGAGAGGTTTGTCAGAGGCATACCACTGTCAGATGTAAAATCACCCAGTAAATGCATGTCCAGACTAACCCTGTCAATCTAGCAAACCTTTGTGTGTATAACAGCACTAATGACATATAATCTGTACCCAGTTCTAGAGCTTTGTCCCCCCATGTGGTTGGCCTGTCTCCACATGTCCTGTCCTGTGAGGTATTTCCACCTACTGTCTGTGAAGCTGTAGCCCCCATACCTCCATAATGTCCCCCACACAAGTAAGGAAAATGGGCAAGGCCCACATGAAGGGCATCCCATATGTTGGAACTAGCAGCAGTGTCCAGGACTACACCACAATATTATGTGGGAACCTACATAGCTTTATGGCCTAGGCAATACCCAGCAGGACAACATCAACACCCTCAAGGTAGGCTGCACACCTGTGGTGGACCGCAGCAATACACAACTACAACATAGGTGGAAATAATCGCAGAATGGGCCAAGAAGGAACAGGTGCCTCATTGGAAGCCATGTCACCTTGTTTTGCACAAGCAAATAAGGTCACAGGTGATATACCCTAAGGCTGTATTTCAATGAAAACTGGATACATCCACCAAGGCCAATCACTAGGCCTTCCAGATATGTGCCTACAATTCCACTGGCAACACACATGTCTGCTATGTAGTGGTGGTCAATAACACCACATACACATATGCCATGAATATAGGCAACCAGCTGCAGACAGGTGAAATGCAAACATCACTCCCCTTTCCCCCCATAGGTACACATGTGCATGTACAGCAGCTACCCCCTCCCCTCATGATCAGGAAGCAGGTCTGTAATGCCCTCTTACAGGCAATGCATAGAGGTCTCCATAGGCCTGATATCATTCATGGCTGCATCCAACATGAACACAGGCATGGGCTGTCAGACCAATTCTGCAGTGTAATCAACCACAGCTTGAGCACCAGTGTCATCCCATCTGCACAGAGGACAGACAGAAAGTTGATAGAAATCAGGTTATGCATTAGCATTAAGCTTCAGAAGGATACAAATCTGAAAAGGAAATGTATGCCATAATGTCATGACAGCAGTCCTCAATGACATCACCAAAAATCGCAATACTCTCCATTTAATATAGTAATATAATATTAATTTCCAATAGGCAATAAATAAAAATAAACAACTCAAATCCCCAAACCAAGATAGTGTAGTGGTCAGAGTCCCAGCTTTGCAAGCAGATGTACATCATTCAAGTACTACAACAGGCATTCCAAATTTACATGGGAAAGCAGTGTTAGAAGTGCAGTGTTAATATTAAAATATGTGGCAAGTTATTTCTGTCACCCAGGGTAGTGTAGCTGGTGTAAAATGAATGTGTGAATGCATATAACATGTGAAAACACCCATGTATACATGTGTCCCATACAGTATAGTTACACTTGCTATTATAATGAAAGCACATACAGCCATGTCATGTAAGGGAAATCATATACACTTGCAAAATTAAGTCATTAGTGTGGTATATCATGATAATGAACTGTGAGCAATGGTTAGCAATGCTCAGCTATGCTTAGCAGATTTAACAACACATTTCTGTTGTCCTCACCCCTCTCTCTGCAGTTTGAGTGTCCAAATTCACCTCCAAAGTCTGAACAATGCACAGCTGTTGCTGTTTAAGAAATGGGTAGCTATGGACCTTCTGTACACCTGTCCTGCACATCCGTAGCTATCTTCCATATTGTTCTTCCCTCTGTGTGCCACTTTTCCACCACTTTCCTTTCACCCCTTTCTCTTTTCTTTTAAAGAATTAGTGAGGGTGTAAAAGTAACAAAATTATCAACCTTGCCAGGTCTTGAACCCAGAGCCCTGTACATCATAATCTTAGGTTCATAGGTTGGTACTAGGCTATCGGCCCTATGGCCTATACAAGCCTAGCCATAACAATTCCCTGCCTATTTTTTCCCACACTGTCTACTTACCTGGACCCCTGTCTATCAGGGTGACTGACATGATCCCCGGGGTGAATTTTCTTTCTCCCATCCAATCATCAAGGTTCCTTTTGAAGAGGGCCAAAGAAGCAATGTACCACTACATCATGTGGGCTATTGGGATTGCTGATGCTTTTTCCAACATATGCTCATTCTATAGTAGTGAAAAGATTCTGTAGAATTAGTCAGAAATCGTATTTATACATATACACATGTATATATCTATGGAGATGCATATATATATATATATATATATATATATATATATATATATATATATATATATATATATATATATATATATATATATATATATATATAGACACAGACATAATATAAATAATGATATACATATAAATATATACACACACACACACACACAAACAACACACACACACACACACACACACACACACATATAAAAATATATAAAAACTATACATATATTGATATATATATATATATATATATATATATATATATATATATATATATATCCATATATCCATATATATATATATATATATATATATATATATATATATATATATACACACACATTCACTTTAACACATATATGTATATATATATATATATATATATATATATATATATATATATATATATATATATTCATATCATGTAGTGGAGTCATACCTCGGAACCATTCCTACCAACCCCTTACTGCAAGAAATCTGGCCCAAGTCTGTCCAAATGGGGGAACAATGGGACAAAACTAGGGACATATTTCAAATATCGCTTTTATAAATGTAGAATGTTGCCAAAGTGACAGGGTTTGTTTTAGCATATATGTTCTGAAGGATGTGAGTTCTGAAATTGAAATGTATGTCATCACTTACTGTCAGAACTTCTCAGATCATCACAGTGATTTACCAGGGATATGAAAATAATTTATCTGTGGAACAGACCAGAAATATGAGCAATAAATCTGTACATACTGCAGCAATCCAGACAGTCCCGAGATTGGTTTAGAACCCCTTAGTGCAATGAACCTGGGCCAGGCCTGACAATGTGAGGGGAGAAAGCCATGGAAATAGGGACATAGCTGAAATACTGGAGTAGATAAGCTGACACAGTTACTGCAGTAACACCCTCATGTCTGTCCTAAAATATATTGAAATAGTACAAGTCCAACACTCAATTACTTCCCACTAGTTAGTAATTGAAATCCTCACATCAGCCAACTGATGTGTCAGAAATACACAACACTTATTGGGGCCAGGCAACACTACGTCCTACAAATATCTGGACATAACATCACATTAGGGAAACTACACTCAGCTGCTAAGCATGTCACAAAGCACATTTTCAAACTATAGTCAGACTGACACACTAACCCAAATCTACTAGAGGGAATTACACATGTACTGGCAAATATATCAGGCACTACAGGGATGTCACAGCACTGAAAAACAGACACCAGTGTGAAAGTGCATACTTACAACCAATTCAACTACAGTCACAGTGAAATACCAGTAAGCCAAAGGAATAGTATAGAATAAGGACTGTGTGAACAAAACATCTCAACATGTTTGCCACTCACACACTACCCCCACATATACTGGCCCAATTCACAGTGTATGATGCCTGAATGTGGTATGGGACATGTCTCCGGCTGACCCTACAAACATATACAGCTGATAGACTACCAGAAACAGGAGCAGCATGCATGGGCAGATAGAAAAGGAGCCATAATGCATACATCCATGCCCCTCCCTACACATGCCAAATAACATTGACACAATCCTGAAAGTCTGTCAACAATTACCAGAAATACACAGACCTCTCAACTGTACAGAGTCCCCCAGAATGTCCAGGCTTTCCCCTCATATATAAGGCCTCTTCCACATAGCGTGTCTGGCAGTCTGATATATCATTGAGATAACATCAGGAAGGTAGGCACTAAATAATCATATACCATACCTACCAACCTCTTACTGTATGACATCTGAACAGAGCCTGACAAAATTATGTGACAGAGGCCCAAAAACAGGGGCAAATTTTAAATATTGCTGTCATAAACTGAGAATGTTGCTGTTGTAACAGGGTTAGTTGTAACATATCTTTTCTGAGGGATAGGTGGTCAAAAACACAAATGGATGTTAGCAGTTACTGACTGTAACCTTGAGAGTATGCTACTGACTTTCCAAGGCAAAAAAATGTCTGAGGAACACACCAAACATAAGACTCCAAATTCTGGCCATTCTGTGGATAGTCCTACAGGTGAGAGTTATGTCAATCAAATAACACTGTCAGAATTAAAATCACAAAGGAACACCATGTCCACACAAACCCTGTTAGACTAGCATTAATCCAAATGTATAACAGCAATACTTACATTCTGTCCCTATGTTTGGAACATTCTCCCCATTCTGTCGGCCCGTCTCCACAGTTTTAGTTGTAAGAGGTATTTCCAAATACCCTCTGTGATGCTGTTGTTTACACACCTCCATGAAGGCTTCCTCATTGGCAAGGAAAAGGGCCAATGCTCACATGATGTACTCAATGATAAGAGTGCACTGCCATGCCATTGGCTATATGAATAACAACACAGCTGTCCTACATGCAATTAACAAGTGGGGACACCATTTGGTGCACAGGCCATCAGCTGCTCATGCGCATTACCTGCAAAAGGCAAGCTGCTGCCTATGCAAAACAGATGAACACCCTACATCCATGAGAGAGAAAGAGAGAGAGAGAGAGAGAGAGAGAGAGAGAGAGAGAAACAACAAAAAGAAAAAAGAAAAAACAAGCAGGACATAACCACCTACACTTGAATAAAACAAACAGGTATGCCAAACAATTAAGCATGTAATGGACTGTAGTAGAGGGTATGTAAGAATGAGAAATAGGAACTGTAACATATATGCCTCAGCAAGACTTTCTGTATTGATATATTGCTGATCAGAACCTATGGCCATAACATCTGGGTCTGTCTGCAGTGACATAGATCATAGGTCAGGCCTCTGAGTCACCCCAGGAAGGAATAGCTCACATATGACTACTACTGCAGTGTGAGTTGAACAATACTGATGTGCCAATGATAGGCCAGCTGCTAGGATGTCATACATATCCATATCTTATTTGTGAATACAATTATGACATATTTGGTTGTCTCAGAAATGTGAGAGACCTATACATGATATTTGCATAGTAAAGTACTCTTGCAGCTGTGTGTGTTGAACTGTATGTGATATACTTAGCTTATACCATTAAACTGTCCAGTGTTATGCAAACTGACCATGTGTGTGACTCATATTTGCAGTCATTTACTCATACAGTTGTGTTATGTCTGGCAAATCATTGGCAAATCTGTGAAGACTGATGTTATAACACCCCTATTTTCTTCTGGCTGTTCCTGTTAGGGGTCACCACAGTGGATCATCTGTTGCCATTTCTGCCTGTCCTCTACATCCTGCTCTGTCACACCAACCACCTGTATGCTGTCTCTTACCACATCCAAGAACCTTATCTGAGGCCTTCCTCTTTTCCTCTTATCTGGCCGCTTCATACTTACCATCCTTTTCTCAATATACTCAGCATCCTTCTGCAGCACATGTCCAGACTGATGTAATCTTGCCTCTCTAGCTTTGTCTCAAAACTGTCCAACATGGTTGACCCTGTCATATACACGTTGCTAATCCTGTCCAGCCTCATCACAACCAGTGCAAATCATAACATCTGCAACTCTGCCATGTCCAAATGTCACTCCTGCCTTTTTGTAAATGACACTGTCCCCAACCCATATAACATAGCTGGTCTCACTACCCTGTTGTAGGCCTTTCCTTTCACTGTTACTGGTACTCATCTTCACAAATCAGTACTGGCACTCTTCTCCACCCTCTCCATCTTGCCTGTACTCTCTTCTTCACCTGTCCTCCACAGTTGTCATTACTCTGAAATGTTAATCTCAATCATTTATACTTCCTGTATCCTCAACATTCTACTACCATCTCTCTCATTTACACACAGATATTCTGTCTTAGTCCTGCTGACCTTCATTCCTCTCCTCTCTAGAGCATATCCCCACCACTACAGTGTCTCCAAAAATGTGTACCCTACTCTCAGTACAGATCACAATGTCATCTGCAAACATCATAGTCAACGGGGACTCCTGTATGATCTTGTCTGTCAATCTGTCCATCATCATTGCAAAAAAGAAACGTCTCACAGCTGATCCCTGATGTCATCCCACCTCCACCTTAAATGTATCCATCACTCGCGCTGCAGACCTCACTGCTGTCACATCACCCTTGTACATATCCTGTACCAGTCTTACATATATCTCGGCCACTCATGATTTCATCATACAATACCCCAACTCCCCTCTAAGAACCCTGTCATATACTTTCTCTACGTCCAGAAAGACACAAAGCAACTCCTGACCTTCTCTGTTCTACTCCATCAACACTCTCAGAGCAAACATTGTATCTGTAGTGCCCTTACCTGGCAAGACAACATACTGCTGACCACTACTCATCACTGCCCTGCTTAACATAGCTTCCACTAGTCTTTCCCATGACTTCATGCTGTGACTAATTAATGTTATCCCTCTATAGTTACTACAACTCTGCACATCAACCTTATTCTTAAAATGGTACACAAACACTTTCTCTCCACTCCACATGCAACCTCTCACTTTCCAAGACATCATTAATCAATCTGGTGAAAAACATCACTGCCATTTACCCTAAATACCTCCATGCTACCACTAGTATGTCATGTGGACCAACAGGCTTTCCAGTATTCATCCTCTTTATAGCCATTCTTACTTCCTCCTTGGTAAGCTGTTGCACTTCCTGATTCACCATATCCACATCATCCAGCCCTCTCTCTCTCATTGTCTTCATTCATCAGCCTCCCTAAGTACTCTGTCCAACTGCTCAACACACTCTCCTCGCTTGTGAGTACGTTTCCCTCATTATCATTTATCACCCTTATCTGCTGCACATCTTTCCTAGCTCAGTCCCTCTGTCTACCACCTGTTACAAGTCATCCCTCCTTAGTGTCCAACCTGTCATGCAAGTCATCATATGCATCATCCTTAGCCTTTGCCACCTCTCTCTTTGCCATGCACCTCATCTCCTCATACTCCTGTCTACTTTCCTCATCTCTATGACAATCCCACTCCTTCATCCCCAACCTTTTTCTCTGTATACTGTCCTGTACTTCCTCTGTCCACCACCAGGTGTCCTTGTACTCATTCCTCCATCAACATGTCATACCAAGCACCTTTCTAGCTGTCTCCCTTACTAGCACTGCTGTACTTACCCAGATATTTGGTTAATCGTTACTGCCACCCAGTACCTGTCTTAACTCTTCCCTGAACTCCACCTCACAATCACCCTTTTCCAGTTCCCACCATGTGATCCTTGCTGCTGCCTCGCATTCCTCTTCTTCTTGATCATTAACATCACCTTACAGACCGACAGCCTCTGCTGCCTAACTACACTTTCCCCTGTCACCACTTTACAGTCCCCAATCTCCTTCAAACTGGCCCTCCTACATTGGATATATTCCACTGTGTGCATCTCCCTCCACTCTTGTATGTCACCCTATGCTCCTCCCTGTTGTTATAGTATGTATTCACCACAGCCATGTCCATCCTTTTTGCAAAATCCACTACCATTTCACTGTCTGCATTCCTTTGCTTAACAACATAGATACATTATCCGTTCTTCATCCCCTCTGTTCCCTCCACCAACATGGCCATTGAAATCCGCTGCAATCACCACTCTCTCACCCTCAGATACAGTCATCACCACGTCGTCCAAATGACTTTACATTTCTCTTTCTCATCCGCCGCACAAGCAACTTGCTTAGCATATGCACTAACAACATTCATCATTACACCATCCATTTCCAGATTCATAAACATCACTCTGTTAGTCAGTCATGTCATCCTTCAAAAACACCCTTGGTATAATGTTCCATCAGGATAACCCCTACCCCCTTTCCTCTCCCAACCACACCCTGATAGCACAATTGTGACCTGGCTCTGATACACCTAGCCATACTTGCCTTCCATCTGGTCTGTTGCACACACAATATAGCCAGCTTCCTATGGCCATCATATCAGCTAGCTCTATCCCTATACCAATCATACTGCCAACATTAAAAGTTTTTACCCTCACTACCACACTCCTAGCCTTTCTCCTCTCTTCCTGCCATGAGTGTTGGACATTCTACAGGGTATGTCTGTCAATGCAAAGGCTATTGTGCTATTGAATGACTCATATGTTATAGCAATATTAAGACAGTGCCACTAATTTTGTACCATTGCCCCCATGTATGTGTGGTGTCCTACAGATGTCCTGCTCTAACAGGTTGAGAGGGGTGACTGGGCAGTAAGAGTGTGAATACAGTGTGACATACTGACATAGAACAGAAATGCATATGAGGTATTACCTGTGCACATGGCAGTATGAGTACGTGTATCTGGTCACCTCATAACAGCAGACATGGGATGCACAATGTCAATTAAATAACCTGTGCATGTTGTACATGTGTGTAATCTTAGTTACTGTGTATCCAACAGAGTGACATTTCTACAGCTACTGGTTGTTGCATTGCCCTGACACAGCCATGATTACGATGATAAGCATGATTATGCTTGAAATTGGAGAGGTGTCCAGCTGTGTCATGACTGTGTGTCCATGCCTACTACAAACAGCTATATGAAAACCAACATAGCTGTATGGACTCAGCAATACCTTACTCATAAAACCTGCATCCAACAAAGTAGAGTAATACCCTTTATTGGACAGCAGCAATACACAAACCACATACTTGGTCCATATATTGTTTGTACAGGGCAAATTAGGAGCTGGCACCAACTTGGCATCAAGTCCGCTTTTGTCTGATCAAGCATATAAGGTCATAGGTTGAGTACTGCAAGGCTAACTATGAGTACAAATTGGATACATCTACCAAGGCCAATCACAAGGCCATCTTCACATATGCCTGCAATCTCCGAGGCAACAAATCAACCCACCCTGTAATGGTGGTCAATCAGACTACATACACACACAACACAGATACAGCCAACCTGCTGCAGATAGGTTTAGGGCAAATATCACCCCCTGGCTCAGCATCACTATAGGTGGATATACACAGCACCCACATCCCTCCCCTCATCACCAGTGAGCAGCTACATATTGCCTATGAAAGGCAACAAACATAAGTATCCATGGGACCTGATAACACCCCACTCTGCATCCTACATCATCTCAAGCATGTGCTCCCAGCTCCATTACACACTGTAGTCACACCAAGCCTTGGCACCATCCACACCCCATCCACATAGAAGAAGGCCAATGTCATCCGTCTACACAGATATGAATGAGGAGTAGAGGATTATGAAATTACTTGCCCTCATTGTTGGGAATATGACACATCAGGACCACAAGTGCAATGCAAGCAGATACAGTGCTGATAGATTACTGGGGTATGTTGTGGTTGTGAGTGGTGGATACTGGTATTCAATGTTGCTGTGCCTGTTCTGTACATGCTGTTGCCAAATGTATGAGATCCTGTGATGTGTTTCCCTTTTTATGTCTCCCAGGTGCAATGTCACATTAGCAAAGGTCTACATTTTCAGTGGCTCAGACAAATATAATCATAGAAACCATACTACAGAACCATGCCATAATGTTTAGTCAGAGCCAGCAACATCTGCGGGAGAGGACCATCATGTGGGCCGACCTAGTCCACAGGTTAAATGATGTCAGCCTGCATGCACGTACATATGAGCAGGTCTGGCATTGTGCAAATCACCTCATACACCATGCTCAGCAAAGGGATGCTGCAGTGGCCAGGGACCACACAGCCACAGGTGGGGGCCCAGCCATGCAGCTCCTACTGACACCCACTGAGGAGCTCCTTGACAACTTTGGGGCACCCATCCCAGTACAACATCAAGGTACAAACCTCCCACATGTTGGAGGTGGATGGCACCCAGACAATGGATGAGGTTTGTGCAGGTAAGGCCCCAGTGGCGATTACTTGACTAGTGTAGCAGACATACTTGTATTTGTAGAGTATCTACGTGAATGTGTCAGGTAAGATTGCAGCTGTGGATGGGGTTTTCTAATGCACAGAAGTGTACATCTATGGTGAAGGACAGCAAATTCTGTAGTATTGGGGGTTGTACTGTAAATGTGCAGACATGCTGCATCCATCCTATACCAATGCTACATGTGCATCTGCTGACAATACTTCTCTCCCACAACTACTTAGGTCCATCTGGTCTGCATTTGGGATGGCAGTCTAAAGCTGGTGAGTATGGAATTGTTCTGTTTTGGTTTGCCAATACACCAGACATTTGAAGGCCATGCAATATACCATGCACAAAACTGTCACTCATCCATATTGCTTTATGTGCATGTTCACTTGTGATGGGGTTAACTGCATTAAATCACAGTGGTCACTACAAGGGCCTATCTGGAGAAAATGTAACATCCCTGTAGCGTACCTCATAATCTGTCATTGCAAGACTTCTGGACAGAGACCAACAAAATGGGGGTACAAATGGCCTAAGGTAGGGACATGTGTGAAACATTACTCTCATACAATGGATATAAACAATGTACACACCCCTGTTAAGATGCCAGGTGTTTGTGATACACACACACACACACACACACACACACACACACACATATAAATATATATATATATATATATATATATATATATATATATATATATAGATATACAAATTGAGACCACAATATGTCAGTCCACACCTTTTCTTGGGCACCAAGTATGGAGTACACAGACCTTACAATAAGCTGGATGCATATGTTTGCACACCCTTCAAATAATATTGTATTGCAGAAGCTTGTGATTTACTGGCAGCATTCAGTCTGCTTGGGTACACACCTCCCATCAAGTAAAGGCACTCTAAGTAATACCAAAGAACATTCTGCTGTCCAAGTAGGATATTCATGACATTTGCTCAGTTGCCTGCAACAGCAACAGCCATGGTTTGCAGACAGCTTACAAAACAGTAAAGAGATCTCATATTTGAAAGGTATCAGTCAAGAGTAGGGTAGAACAACATTACCAAAGCATTGCATACACCATGCAACACAGTGGAGAAAGTTGTCAAAAGGTTGATTGAATACAGAACAACAGTGATGTTGAAAAGAACCTGACGTCCCTCCAAAAATGATGACCAGGCATGTTAAAACCTGGTCAGGGAGGTTACCAGGAGACATACTGCAACACTGAGGGACTTGCAGGAATCTCTTGCAAGTACTGGTATTGTGTACTGCATGTGATAACACTCTCCTGTATTCTGCATACATCTGACCTATGGGGTATGGTCAGAAGATGGAAGCATTTCCCCACACCAAAAAACATCCAGGGGTGGATACAATTTGCAATACAGCACATCAAGTCTCCAAAGGCATATATGAAAATGTGTTATGGTGTAATGAGACTATGGATTGACCTCACAGCCACAATACCAAAAGGTATGTGTGATGCACAAGCAACACCCCTCTTAACCCGAACACCAGCATCTCCATGGTGAATCATGCTGGTGGCAGTGGCCTGCTGTGGATATGCTGTTCCAAAGCCAGAACTGGGCCTGTAGTCACAGTGGTGTTAATATGGAAGAGTTCCAAATAGCACCCACATCTGACCAAAATCCATCAGGTGTCTGCAAGAATGCTGAGGATGGGGAGGGATGTCAGCCTTCAACATGACAAAGACCTGAAACATGCACACAAAGCTACCTAAGAAAGGCTTCACTTGAACACACTAATGGTTATGGATTGGCCCATCCAGAGCCTAGACCTACACCAGATAGACATACCCCAGTGTGACCTGATGAGGGCTGTGCACATGAGCTGCCCTTGTAGTCTGATAGAGTTGGGTGACCTTTGCATGGAAGAGTGGCCAAATAATGCCAAGTCAAGATATGCCATGCTGACAGACACCTTCACAAGAAGAGTGAATGCTGTAAGTCACTAACAAGGTGCTTAAAGAATGTATCATTTTAAAGGTATACACACTTATGCAAACACCATATTGTACATATTACAGTCATTATATTTTACACATAACACATTTGTTTGTTTATCGATTGGATTGCACAGGTCATATGTTACATGAAAGGTGATTAACATATTTGAATGCATTATTGCGGTGTCATCTCATATATTACAAAAACATGGCATGTTAACAGGGTTGTGTATACTTATCATATCCACTGTAAGCTTAGAAGGTTGGTGGTGTAACAGGAATTTTGTGACCATACATTTACTGCTGGTTTGGAGTTTTGACACTCAAATATATGTCATTAATCAGTGATTTCACTCCTCAGATCATCCCAGTTATGTATCATAGAAACACAAGGGTTGTGAGAAACAGAGCAAACATATGAGCCAGACATCTACACATCCTGTGTGGCTCTGTACAGTTGTGAGGTATGTTCTGTAGTACTTGCTACTGTGCTTTACAGGTGAACAGCAATGATGTTTACATGGGTGCAGTCTGTGCTGGGGAAGTGCCATCACCTACTAACATTAATCATGTATCCTTATCCTAGATTTCTATATTGTTAGTTACATGTAGTAAAACTGGTTGCAATGCATGATGTTGATGGCCATGTATCATGCATGTCCTTATTTGTGTAATGTGTGGTCTGTGTAACAGATTTGTGCCACCTGACCTGTAGGTAAGTGTGTGTGTGCATGTGTGTGTGTGTGTGTGTCTGTGTACCAGTCAACCTCAGAGTGCAGGTATTAATGTACATATGTTGTTTCCCCTCACAGGTGGCTATGGGATTTGCGTTCCCTCCCGCTTGGAAACTGATATGAATAGAGAGGTAATGGTGGGGTTTCCAGGGGCTGAATCTGTGCCATTGGTTGGCATCCCACTCTTGTCCACACCATCCCCTAACATAATGACAATGGCCACACATACGCCATCACCAGTGGCCACAGATGATGGACAGTTGGCAGATGATGGCATTGAACAGGCTAGAGTGGTGAATACGGCAGGTGTGAGTGTAGACACTGGCATAGCCAGAGTGCAGGTGAGGTCCCACACAGGTGGATGGGCAGGTGTGCTTACAGGAGGACAGTTGCTCTTGAATTGGCTGTCGCAAGTGCCACAGCAGGAGTCACCAGATGCATGTTTTGTGTTGTCATGGATGCACAGGCAAGTAGTGAATACCACTCCAGACAAATACTCTGGGTGGTGGATGCAACTCTTCCTGATTTGCGTGGTGACAAACATGAACTTGTTGAGGCTACACATCAAAATACTGAGGTCATGAATAGACAGTGGGGTGTGACCTTGGCAATCCTCGACTGTGGCATGTCTATGCTACAGCGTGTGGTGGGAGATGGGCATCAGCCACATGGACGTAGGTCAGCACCAACAACAGCTGAGTGTCTACAGGGCTGTGCACCTTCACACTTCCATAGTGGCAGTGACACCAGCATTACTGAAGGGGGATTGCTGTCCACATCATACTGGAGCAGGCCATGGACATATGGTTCTGTCCAGTCCTGTCAGGGACACAGATCCAGCAGACAGCAGTCACCAACAGGAAGCAGTACTGCCTCTGGCCTTGAGCGTGGTGGTGCCACTGATACCCCTGGCAGGACCAGTTCCCATGTCCATGGCTGGAAACAGTGAACTGGACACCCTGCCATCTACAGTCCACAGCTGTCCAATGTACCCCTGTTTAGAGTATCCACATGGTGTGACTGTGTGCACACATACACACATACACACAGTTGTGTCACAGGCAGGCCACCTACAGACACACACAGCACCTCTGCACAGCCCATCAGTTGGATACTCCTCCAAACACACACATATGATGTCAACCGTATGGCTCAGTGTAAGGCCTCTGGCAAACCCACATCACTCCCTGTGCATATGATGATACCTATGCCACAACCCTGTCATCCATACCATCAATGAAGGGACATACTAATATGGTTCTGATGCATAGAGTGACTATAGTACAGTGTAGCTATGTAATACTATGTAAGGTTCTGTCTGCTTGCATTTGTTATGGGTACACATATAGGTGTATGGACCATATTAGCCAGGATGCATTATTGCTGTTAGTACCACTGACTGAATGTAGTCTGACTTGCTCTATTCTGTTTGTGTTCCAGGTGTCTGTGTGTCTACAGGCTATGGCCCTGCAGACATTCCCAAGAGGGAGTATGGCAGAGTGAGAATACACTGACCATGTCATAGGCAAAGTCATGCATGCAACAGTGTGCGAGGGACACTGTTGTCAGACAATGTGACCTTCCATACATACCCCCTGTCACAGACAGATAGCCTTCAGACATGTCAGCTCAGTGTTGTGTAGTACCACAGGCTCATACATACAGAACAAGTTACTACAGTACTGTCAGCCAGTCCCTCAGAAGTGTAGCCATTACATTAACTGCAAGAGATTCATCTGTCCACCTGTTGGCCCTGCCATTTCTTTCCCATACACTCAACCCTGATGCAGTTGATGAGGGCATGCATGATACTGTGTATGACATGTTTGTGGTATGTATTCCTGAGTTCAGCGGGTGAAACAGGGAGACAAAATGATATATCTTTGCATACACATAGTAAGGACGGACACAGGGGATGTGCACACAGTAACATAACCACAGTTGGCAGTAGACAGATTAGTAAACCTATATTTTGACCTTGATGTACTGTACTACTACATACACCAGACATGCCCTACATAGATTATATGCATAGGACATAACATACTACCTCTTACAACATGTAATGTTCTGAATGCCTTTATGGATGGTGAGATAACCACCAGAAATAGGATGTGGAGTCATGTATTGCTCCTACAAGCCTGGGCAAGTGACAGTGTAGCAGATGTTGCATCAGCATGATTTTTAAGTCAGGTATGATGCCTGATGCTGGTATGTGTGTCACTACACTCACTGTGGCTGATTTGGCAACAATATCATATACACGGGCATTGTTAAGGGACATAGACCACATATAGGTTGCAAACATCTGGATATTCCATAGACATCTGTAGCAGAGGACTGGCATGGTGTACACAATGGTTTAGCATATGCTGCATGTGAGGCAGATGATGTTATCATGCTGTATAAAGTAATGACATCAGGAGGTGGTAAACAGGTGTGGATGGTACACAAATCAAAATGGTATCAGCCAAACAGGATATGATCTTCACCCAAAGACACACACAAACACAGTTGCCAGTATTTAGATTAGAACCTCTAACTATCTAGTTATTTCTACTATAGTTTTACACAGTTAACAGATGCACCACATAGATTGCATAATTTCACCTACTCCCAAGGTACTTCTAAGGTGAATGACATAACCAGGCCTAGTAAAGTAGGATGATAGAAAGTTTAAAGGGGTTGGGAGGGTGGCCTAAAAGTTAAGGTGTTTGCCTTACAAACACAAGGTGCAGGGTTTGAGTCTCACAAGGGATAATTGGCTAGGCTTAAAATGGCTCACAAGGGCAGTTAGCTTAGTACTATCTATGAACCTATGAACCTATGAACAAGGTGATAAACAACTCAAAATGGTATAACACACAGAGTGTCTGATTCTCACACAAACAGTTGCCAGTATTGTGATTAGAACCCCTACTTATCTACTTATTTCTACTATAGTGTTACAGCAGTTGGTAGATGTGCCACGGAGCTTAAATAACTTCACCCAGTCCCAAGGTTCTTCTAAGGTGAATGGCATCAGTAGGCCTAATAAAGTAGGGTGATGGGAAGTTTACAGGGTGGTGCACAACTCAAAATGGTATAACACACACAGTATATGATTATCACACAAACACAAACACATACAAACAGTTGCCAGTAGTGGGATTAGAACCATTACTTATCTAGTTATTTCTACTATAGTGTTATGCAGTTACCAGAAGCGCCACAGAGCTTGCATAATTTCATCTAGTCCCGAGGTACTTCTAAGGTGAATGACATAAGCAGGCTTAGTAAAGTAGAGTGATGGGAAGTTTACAGGGTGGTACACAACTCAGAATGGTATCACACACACACACACACACACACACACACACACGCGCGCGCGCGCGCACGTGCGCACATACACTTGCCAGAGATTAGAACCCTTCCCTATCTAGTTATTTGTACTATAGTGTTACAAATGTGCTACAGAGCGTACAGGGCTGACAACTGGCCAAAGGTGCTGATAACTGCACAGCTGAGGTAAACTGTTACAGGTGCCAGAAAGTCTGTCTTCAGTTTTCTCTTAGATCTTGCTAGTTCTTTCTCCCCTGCACTTCAAATAGCTTAATAGCTTTGCACTCCAATGGGTTTTTTTATCAGTTATTCTAGCACACCTGAGAGCCATCAGCAGTAGTCATTCCTCATGTAATTAGCTCCAGTACTTAATAGTTATGACCACCCTTCCTGGCATGATTAAAGTGCAGTTCTCTGTGCTTTTGCTCATTAACCTGGTGCACTTGGACATTCTGAGGCACTGTTGCAACTGCCTCATGTATGCAGACAACCCTCTCCTCTAAACACCCAACACTCAGACTTGAGAGAGATAACCCTATATCACTGAATTGGAAGATATACACTCTCCAGTGAAGACTGGCCTAGATGGTCAAGAGGAGAAGGGTCAACACCTGCAACACACCATGTGGAACCCATACTCCTTCAAAACACCCACTATCACAGCTCTGACATACAAACAATAACAACACACCCACCTTCATATAGGCACTCAATAGACATTTACCCAAACAGCGGAGACCACCAAGACAGACACCCACTCAACCACAACAACACAGCACAAACCACAGGACACAAAGGACAACCACCTTGCCTGATACAGTAAGCATAGGTGAATCAATAGTGAGGCACACAGATGTCCCACTCCCTAGGCAGAACATGGAAGAGGTAACAGTCAGCTGAATATCAGGTGCCAGAATCCAACACAAAACACACCCAGTCAGTCCACTCCACAACAACTACAAGTATCACTATGTCATTGTCCATGTGTGTGTGAATAACCTGAGATGCACCTCCATGGACTATATGAAGAGAGACATGGAGGAGTTCTCAGATTATGTGGGCCAGGCAGATATGACAGTGGCCTTGAGCAATATACTACTGTCGCCCAGAATGATACCGCAGTACAAACAACAAATGAATGACTTCAACAATTGGCTTAAGTGTCTGGTGTCACTCTCATGGGATCCGGTATCTGTCTACTTGGGATGACATGACTGACAGACTGCAATGGCATGCCAGAGATGGCCTGCATCTGTCACCCTTAGGTTTCCAGGTACTGGCTAAATGTCTTGCCACCCCTATAGTGCCTTTTTAGGTGGTGTTCCAAATCAAATTACCTTTGGAACAGCTATATATATATATATATATATATACATATATATATATATATATATATATATATATATATATATATATATATATATATATATATATACAGTCTGAGGGTCATGCTGCTCATCACTAGAGATCTACATCACGAGATGCAACCACTCAAAGCACTCCTCAAACTGGAGAACATTGACATTTGTGCTGTAACGTAGATCTGGTTTGCAGCAGCAGACAGCACTCCTGCACTGCCAGCCTATAACTCATTCCACACATGTCAGCCCCCAAAACATGGACCACAGCTACAAAGGCTGTGATGTCTCCATATTAATAATGGATATGCACACATCCAGGGTAGTATCCCAGCATACTGCATTTGAGATACTTCAGGTACAATTGACACTGGATAATAGTGCAATCTAGGTCATAACCTGCTATAGATCCACATCCATGTCCCTAGACTATCAGTCCACATTCCTCAACACCCTGGAAACTATCAAGGTCCAACCCAACACTTTCATACTAGGAGAGTTCAACTACCCCTCCTTCACCTAGGTAAGATACTCAAGCACCAATACACTAGCCCAATGCTTCCTAGAATTCATCAATTCCAATGCCCTGGACCAGCTCATTCTGACACTCAGTAGAGGAAGCAACATCCTTGACCTGTGTTGATTACCAACATATGGGACCATTGCTTGACAAGAGTATTCAATCACTACCCAGTCAGATCCAACAAAGAGTAATCACCACGGAAATCCACATCTCACCCACACACCCCACAAAGGTAAACACCTTGAAAAACTTCTCCAAAGCTGACTTTGGACTCATAAGAACAGAGGTGGCTAACTTCACACCACCCATGCCAATGGAAAATACCTGCATGACTGCCAAATTATGCACAGAGGCACTGTACAAACATGTACATCAATGCATGAAACTAGCCATACCCAACAGAACCATGACAATCTCCTCCAAACACTGGAAGCCAATCTGGTGGTTTCCTGCCTTTAATAAACTGTACAATAAAAGGAAGAAACTGTTGCAGAAACAGGTGGATGTCCAAGAGTGGTAAAACTCCCTTATTAGCCTCAACAACAACTTAAGATCCCCATGAAATCATCTAAAGCTGCCTAAGATGGCAGAATTGCAGCAGACACTGACAACAATCACAAATCCTTTGTTAGTTACATAACTAACCTCCACACCAATACCCAGAAGTGCTCTGAGTCACTTCACAATGCTACCTCCTATACTGAACCAACAGATATTGCCAACATTCTTGCCAACACATTCAGTGCCAGCTTTACCCATCCCTCCACACTAGGGGAACAATCAGAATGCCAGAAGAATGCCAGGCACCCAGGATTACTGCTGCCCATGTTACACCTGCATTGTCCATGGGCAAGAATACAGCTTCCATGGGACCCCAGATTATCCCTGGCTGTGTTCTACATGAACAGCAAAGATACCTGTCACCACATTTGTTTGCTCTTTTCAGTCACAGCCTCACCTCAGGCTTTGTCCCTCCCAAATAGAGCACTGCTACAGTCATCCCTCTCCATAAAGGTTTGGAAACTGCAGACCCTGTGAATTATCAGTCCAGTAGCCTGATGAGTCTGATATGTACAGCTATGGAGCGCATCATCAGGGACCTTATCAACAAACATATAGGTAATGTCTTAACTCTGGACTCCACACAGTTTGGCTTTGTGAAAGAGAGATTATGCCTGCTCAACTTGGTTGACTTCTTTGAGTCAGTCACCAGGGCTGAGTATGACAGTAAGGCACTGCAGACAGCCTATGTCAATCTGACCAAGGCTCCTAATACCATTCCTCAGTCAGGAATTATGGATGAACCCACTAAACTAGACATCAACCACTATATCACGGGGGGGAGCAAATTGGCTCACAGATGGAACACACAGTGTGAAAGTAGCAAGCTCCAAGTCAGACTGCCAGTCAGAAGTGGAGTTCCACAGGGAACAGTCCTGGGTACTCTCCTGTTCATCATGTACTTCTCAGAAGTCCAGGCCAAAACAAAGGAATTCTGGCTGACCACGTTAACAGACAAGTGCAAGCTGGGAGCCATCATTAACTCCACAAGTGATGCAGACATCCTACAGAAAGTTCTCACTGAGACCACTGACTGGTGTGGAAACCATGGCCTGAAGCTTAACACCACAAAATGCATCATCAGCCCCTTTGGTAAAATCTCAGTTTCCACTAAGTACCACATGGAAGGGAGCCCACTGAACACTGCAGGCATTATAAGAGATCTACGGACACAGGTTGAGAGCAACCTCTCCTTTAACCACCACATTGCCACTGTGGTCATAAATCCTTCTGTGTGGCACATTCATTACCAAGGGTTTTGCATCTAGAAAGAAGGAGGTAATCATCTCTGTGTACTCATTACACCAATCAAGTATAATGGCCCATTTGGCATGTACCTCACTAGATACCTGCAACAGCTGGTGAGGCAACAGAAGTACTTCACAATAAGGATCATCGGCTTTAAACATATGTCCTACACAGACAAACTCAAAAGACTCCAGCTATTCTCTGTCTCATACCACCTACTTAGAGGTGATCTCTGCTTGACTTGCCAAGCCATGTCTGACCCAGCTCTTTTACAAATGCTACATCTAAAGACATCCAAATCTCTCTGCACCACACACTGCAGGGACCTCAACCTCATTACCACAATCAACGCAACATGCTGGAGGGACAGGATCCTCACCCAGAGACTGCACATGCCCTGGAATATACTTCCTATACATGTCAAGCACCTAGATGACCCTGTTCCCAAGAGATCCCGATGACTGGATAGATAATAGAAAGTTCACCCCAGGAATCACTCCAGTGGCTCTACTTGCAGTCACTGAGAACTAACGTTGGGTGGCACAATCTGTATGCTAGGCTTGTAATGGCTCCAGGGCCATTAGCCTAGTACACACCTATGAACCTATAAGGAAAGTGACACTGGCATGACTGATACAGTAGGCTAGTGGGTGGGTTACTTATCAAAATACTTCCTCTTACGAACATTCACAGTTACACACAAACTTATACACCCACACACACATTTGCCAACTCTGAGAGTAGAACCCCTGCCTATCTAGTTATTTGTACTATAGAGTTACACAGTTATTGCACATGCTACAGAGCTTACTGGATTGACAGTTGGCCTAAGGTGCTGATAAGAAGAATGACATCAGCAGGACTGATAAAGTATGTCAGTGGGTGGGAAACGTATCAAAATACATCTTCCTACAAACATACACTTTTAGACACCCAAGCATAAATTTGCCAGATCTGAGAGTAAAACCCTGCCTATATACCATATTTCTCCATAAATAAGGCCTAACCAGAGAATAAGGCCTAGCATGGTTTTCCAGGGTGGTCATGATATAAGCCCTACTCCAAAAATAAGCCGCAGTTAAGATCATCAACAACATATGACTGACGTGTTGAATTAGAAAATAATAATATTATTGACACCTGTTGACTGAGGTTATCGTACTCTGCTAGCCATTTTCAGACCATTCAGGCACCCAACTTCTTCTCTTTGCAGAAAGTCGTAAGATTCTTTCCCTGGGAGTCCTACACGGTTCTTACTGTAACACTAATCCTCACTCACACTTGACATTTGAGACCTTGTCCCTTAAGCACTGGCAAGTGTACTTTAGTCAAAGTACAGACAATGCACGTAAAACATGCGCACTTGTTAACAAATGGGTGTGGTTGTGTCTTCTTAACTTTCACCATTTATGTTGCCACTCCTGTCTCATAACTCTTCAATTAACCCCCCAGACAAGACGAGTGCAAAAAGAAAGAGCTATTCCATCGAGTACCAGAAAGGAATCATATAGGACTCCTGGAGAAAGAAACTGATGACTTTCTGCAAAGAGAAGAAGTTGGATCGCCGAAAGGTCTGAAAATGGTGAGCAGAGTACGATAACCTCAGTCAACAGGCGGACGAGGGAAATGTTAAGAAGTACAAGTGAGGATCAGGTCAGCAACCATTATTTCCTGAGCTGGAAGGCATCATCTGTGAATGGATTGTAACAAGAGAGCAAAGGCTTTGGTTGTACACAGGGCTGATATTCAAGCATTTGCCCTTGCAATGGCAGTACAGTTAGAAATATCCCAAGAAGAATTCAAAGCATCACAGCATTGGCTGGATGGCTTCCTTCAGTGATATGAACTGTCTCTAAGAAAGATCGATAACACTGTTCAAGTTGGAAGATACTGAAGTTATTAAACATGCACTTGCATTCAAGTTCTTTGTTGATTGCATCAACTTTTCTAAATACCAACTCTCCAACATGATTGCTATGGATGAAACTGCAGTGTTTATGGGCCAAGGATCTCAAACAACAATTGATCATAGGGGTACCTCATCAATCTACTTCCCCTCCACTGGTTACGAATGTGCACGTGTTATCTGTATTTTGGCAATTTATCTAGCTAGAAAGAAAACCACATCTCTAATCATTGGTAAAGGCAAGAAAGATAAGATTGAATGTGTTTCAGGCATTTACATTCTTGAAACTGAAAAAGCCTGGTGGACACAAGCAGTTATAAGAAAGTGGGTCAATGTAATGCTGCCACTTGTTTTCTGAGGTGGCAAAAGAGGTCTGACAGTCTAAGATTCAGCTTGCACAGAGAAGAAGAGATCAAATAATGATTCCTGCAGGAATGACTGCCTATCTCCAGACTCTTGATATTGCAATAAACAAGCTATTCAAGGACCATTTGCGCATGCAACTCCATGACTACATTGAAAATAGAATGGAGAGAAATCAGCATGGAAACTTTGTGAAGCCTAGCCTACAAGAGGTTGTGACTTGGGTGAAAAATTCATGGAATGAAATCAGTGCAGCTGTGTTTCCATTGCACTACGAGCAGGCTACATTTATGGAGATCTCTATTGCTGGGCATGCCAGATTGGGGCCAATGATTCTACAGGAAATGGAGTCACAAGAAATTCAAACCTGAATTTGTGGGTTGGAGACTTATGACAATGTTCCAAAAGAAGATGACATGATTGTATTTGAATAACTTTTCTGTTATCAGGGCAACAGAATGGATTGCTTCTGCTTTCAGTTGCCAGTAAGCTCTTGTCAGTTTTTTGACTTTATTGTATTAAGGTAACATTTCATTATCAAGGGGTAATTACAAAGTAAGGCCACTAGTTCCCAGACTTAATTTTTATGACTTTCCATCCTTCTTCTCTTACGGTTTAGGTAAGGGATAAAGAAAGCATCACCACTCAAAAAGTGGCAGCTATTCACCTGTTTTATTCCCCTCCTCTAATACACATGTATTGAGATTTTTCTGCACTTTCTGTTAAGCATGAAATATTGCACTGTGAAAGCCAATGTGTAGACATTCTGAAGATGAAATGTTTGTTGCACTGTTTATGTAGAATTCTCATACAACTGTTAACACGTTGCCTAGAACTGTTGGCCAATAACAGAAAAGTATCAAATAAATGTCAATTTGTATACATGAATAAATGTCAATTTGTGTGCATGAATAAATGTCAAGTTTTGTACATGAATAAATGTAGATTGTTGTACGGGGGGGTAAATAAGGCATCCCCTGATAATAAACCCTAATGCGTATTTCGGAGGGGAAAAAGTATAAGACCTGGTCTTATTTTCAGGGAAATATGGTCGTTATTTATACTATAGTGTTATGTAGTTATTGCATGCGCTACAGAGCTTACTGGACTAACAACTGTCCACAGGTGCTGATAAGGGGTATGGCATCAGCAGGACTGAGAAAGTATGCCAGTGGGTGGGAGACTTATCAAAATAATTCTTCTTACCAACATAGACACACACTAATTTGCCAGATCTGAGATTAGAACACCTATTTAGCTACTGATTTGAGCTATTGTTACACAGTTATCACACACACTACAGAGCGTACTGGGATGATAACTGGGGAGAGGTGTTGATAAGGGGAATGACATCAACAGGAGTGATAAAGGAGGGCAGTGGCTGGGGGACTTATCAAAATGCTTCTTCTTACAAACATGCACACACACTCATTTGCCAGATCTGAAATTAGAACCCCTGTCTAGCTAGTGATTTGTATTATTGTGTTACGTAGTTATCACACATGCTACAGAGCTTACTGGAATAAGTAACTGGCCAAAGGTGCTGATAAGGGAAATTACATCAACAGGACTGATAAAGTAGGGCAGTGGGTGGGAGACTTATCAAAATACTTCTTACAAACATAACACACACACTCGTTTGCCAGATCTGAGATTAGAGCCCTTGTCAAGCTAGTGATTTGTACTATTGTGTTATGCAGTTATCACACAAGCTATCAAGCTTTCTGGGCTAACAATTGGCCAAAGGTACCAATAAGGGGAATAACATCAGCAGGGCTAATAAAGTGGGGCCCTGGGAAGTGTTGTGGGTGAGAATGGCTTAAAACTGTTTCACCTACAAACACACACACACACACTCTCGCATACACAACTGTCTCACACACATACACACACACACACACACACACACACACACACACACACACACACACACACACACACACACAAACACACACATGCGCAGGTGATGTGATATTATATACTCAACCTCAGTACTGTTACAAAATGGGGCTCATCTTTTATGCCGGCACATGCAGCTGTTTACAACTGGTATGCCACTGTTCTCAGCAGGACATCACTGCATGCCATTCAAGGTATCCATGTATGTGACTCAGTCTGTCTGTGTCCTGCTGTGTCTCTCTCTCTCTGTATCACTGTCTGTCTCTCAGTTCCCCACATCTGTGTGTGTGTGTATGTTTGACATATATTATCTGTTGCCCATATATATGTGTGTGTGTGTATCTCACGCCAACAGATGCAGATATATCACATATGGGCCACCTACAGCTAAATGAGGGTAATCCTGTCTGACGTGTGTATGTGGGGAGGGTTGAGGTGTGCATAGCTGTCTGTATGCATGGACATATATGCACAATACAGTCATATATTTCGATGTGGATTCCAACATGTCCTACAATTCTCTAAGTGTAGGAGCATGCCCAGTGTGACCTTCTATAGTTAGGGTGGGACTCCATTATAGAGATAGGTGTTCTCCTGTCCAGGGTTTTCTGTTCTACAGCCATACCTCTCAGGTGTACACATGACTTTCCTCAGGGTACTTGTTTTGCTTATCAGACATTTTTTGGCATATCTCTAGTCTAAAACTGCAATGTATTGTGTCACTACCTAGTGACAGACATCCTCAGAACATCACAGTGTTTTACCAGAGGAATACTAGTTGCATGATGCATAGACCAATACTATGAGGGCAGCTATGTAAATTCTTGCCAACAAGCCCATTTGTGAGGGGCGGCTACAGCCAGTATAGTAATGACACACAGCTGTGGGAACAGTCCAGCAACCTGGTGATACACTGGCTGGGGATCTCCTGCTTGTGTGGTATCTTTCTAACCTGAGATGTCATATCCTTGTGTTTGTGTATACCTCTGACCTATACATTTTTTGGCAGGTTGTCCAGGTGTCTGGCTAGAGGTTTCATCCTTTCTACATAAACCTGTGTTTTTATGGCATGTTAGTTACATATAATTGAAGTGTGATGTTACAAAATAATACAGGCATTACTGTTTCCGAATACATAACCTTCAGACAATTCCTGCTACTGCAAACCCCTCACCTTACCAACTTTCTCAATATGTAAGGGCGATATTTACAACACATGCCTATCATTGTGCCTTTGTTCCATTTTTTCTTTCTGCCCTTGTTCAGACATCTTGCTGTCAGAGGTTGGGAGTTATGGGTGTGGGTACAGAGTGCATTCAACTGTGCAGGCATGTCCATTATTTGTAAAAGCAAACATAAGGAAAAAGATTATTTAAAATGACCACTGGCAACAGTACCACAAAGCACTTATATTCACAAAAGCCTTGGCACCTCTGCTGCACATCCTTCAAGATGTCACTAATATGTGTAGCATATTCCACATAGCACTGTGACTTCCAGGTATGTCAGTGGCAGAACAGTGGGTAACACTGACATGCATAACAGTTGGCACTGCAGTTATCTGCACATAGCCCTGTCAAAGACAGCACTGTACCTAGGGCACTATAAGATGACTGCTAGGAGAACATGATGGCCATTTCATGACAGTGTTAAACACACATACACATAGCTCATTGACCCCTGCATATTGTGGACAGGCAACATGTTTTCATGTGTATTGGTACAGCCCTGCCAATGTGTGGTATGCTGCTATTTCCATGCAAACATATATGTTACTGCATTTGTGTGATATATGGAGGGGGCACACCTGTCCACTGTACACATTTGCACAGACTGTGCTAATATTTGCTTTACATTTTGGTTCTGTTTGCCATACTATTGTGCCCTGTCTTGGGGACTAGAGGCACATCAGTAAAGAGCCAAGGTCAGATTCTACTGGCATACATTTGAGTTTGACTTCTTACCCTTTATAGCCTTACTGAAACTGCGGGTCCTGCTGTGCTATCACTGTGTGATTCTGTAGGGGGGGTTAATTCAAAACTGTCACCATTTGTGTACCTTTACCCCACATTTCTCTGTGGTTTTGTATAGCTGACTTGCTGTGTGAGTGTGAGTGGTGGTTATGGGACCCCCACCCTGATATCCATGCCTGTGACCTATGACCCCCACTTAGTTGTCCCCACACCTATACTGCAGTGGGATTTGGTACCTTGGGTACTACTGCATAGTGTGTGGATGCCAGTTTTGGCCAGACATTTCCTGGTGTCCCACATAGCTGTCATTTGTGTGCTGCTGTCCCAGGATGCCACCCCATTCCCTTGGATGCATGCAGCATTACCATAGATATGCTAGCAAAACATATTATTCCAATCATTTATTGTTAAGAAGACTGACTTACCTTGTGCTTGCTGCAGTTATGAGGACAGTACTTGAGGGCCACCTATGTTGGATGCACACAGTACAGTGTCTATACATGGTAAGTTACACGTAATGTGATGTGTGTGTCATCCATTTTACTGTGCATGTGAGTCAGAGAGAGGTATCAGTCCCTGGGATCCCTACAGTGTCAGTGTGTGTACTATGCATTGCCTCTTTGCCAAGGCATGAACAGATTGAGCATGTCTCCATCTGCCTTCCGGAGCAGGCTCAAGGGCCTCCTCCTGTGAGTCTCTCTGTGCCTGTGGGGACCTTGGCAATGGAGGTAGGCTGTGTGGCTCTTCCCCATACTTTCCTGCTGCAGCTGTTTCCACAGCATCATATTGTCTAGCATAGAACATTCTATGAAAATGTGTGCACATGTGGCTGGAGAATACTGCAAGGATCCACCAGATATGTCAAGGCAGTGGAACCGTGACATCAGCATCCCAAACACATGCTCGATAATAATTCTGGTTTATGCGTGTGCCTCATTATGGCATTCTTGTGTGGGTATGTGTGCATTTCTGATGGGTGTCATCAACCACGGCTCCAGTGCATAGCCAGCATCCCCCACCAGATGGCCATATGGGATACCTCCACTGGCAAATGCCTGGTACAGCTGTGACAAATGCCAGATGTGGGAATTGCCCTGGGCATTGCACACGACCTGGCAGTTGATGGAGTGGAAGCCTTGCGGTTTATGTAGACCATACCCTGTTCACTGGATGGTGCTTTGATGTGGATGTGCGTGCAGTTTATGGCACCCAGAACCTCCTGGTATTCTGCTACATGGTGGAAGAGACACATATTGCTGGTCCTGTCCTCATGGGTGTTGGGGAAGTAAATGTGCTCACCGGCATGTGGTAGCATGCCATCCAGGAACTGGTGGAGTACCCTAAATGCAGATGCCTGTGAGACCCCCATCATGGCCTCAATAGTTCCTTGGAAAGTACCTGTAGCTAGAATTCTTAAAACTACATATATCTTGGTATCTAGTGGGATGAGTTACCCTCTGCTGGTTCTAGCTCAGAGTTGAGGCTGGCACACCTCAGTGATTTGCTGAAGTATATCTCTGTCCACCCTTTAGCCCTCTATTATCTCCAGATCATGTATCCCCTGGTAGCTTACCCTGGGTCTGAACACTCTTCTCCTCCTCCATGGTGTGTGGTGGTTGTCAGCACTATCCTCCTCTCTGTCCTCAACGTATAGCACATACTGATGGATCAAAGCAATGGCAGCCGCTAACATTTTTCCAATTAAAATTCCCCCACATGTATACACCAATGGTGCAGAATTTGTGGGAAAAAACAGGTGTGAGGTGTTTCCATACTATATACTGTTGTGCTGCAGATGCTGCCTGTATGATCGGCTGACTATAATGCATTCCAGCTGCCACCGATATCACTCATGGCTTTGATTTGGCCACTGTGAGCATTAGAGCCATTACTGGTAATTTGTGCACGATTGCCTTTATTCTGCTATTGCCCTTTTTTTAATTATTATTTACTTATATCTCCTCCCATTTTCAGCTATGCAGCCACCTGCCAGCTGTATTATTGTGTGCTTGGGATGGCCCATTGTAAGTTGCAAGAGTCCCATATTAGTGACTTCTACTTCATTTCTCCTTTATTGTGCTGTTGACCTTTATTTTTTTTACATCTTCTCCATTTTCAGCTATGCAGCCACCTGCCAGCTGTATTACTGAGTGCTTTCAATGGCCCATTGTGAGTTGCAGTATCCCATATTGCTGATCTGTACTGCATTTTTCTTGTTCTGCTATTTCCTTTTTCTATATCGTTCCTGTTTAAGCCCCAGTGTACCACTCAGACCCATTTAGCTAGTGTAAATAGCAAATAATGGCCCTCTCCTGGATGCAAACATGCTTCTCAGTTCATGGAATAAGTTTATACATCCTCAGACACACCCCCTCACTTAGCTGTGCTTAACTAAGCACAAACCCAGGCAATGGAGCTCCAATGTGCTTACAGAAAGCATGGCACACCCCCTTTTCATGTTAGTTGCTCCTCCTGTCTACACAATGGTGTTATAGCACCTACACAGTTAGGTGCAGTGTGATAGTAGAATTTTATGATTCAGTATAAGTCCCCTCATTAACATACCCCACTGCCTTCATCTGTAGTTATTGCACTACACAAGAGTCTTCCCCCTTAGCAACCACTATTCCCTGAGATTGTTTTGATTCTACATGCCAGTGACTATAATGGCAAAATGCAGCTTTCCCCTAAAATGGACTTCTCTTATTTAATTTCCCCATGATCTCGTTTGCTCGGCACTTCCCTATGCTTAAACGGCCGAGATCAGCCAAAAAATAATAAACTTTTATTTTTTAATAAACTAAATATTTGGCCATTGGCATGCCTACAAGTTAGGGTATATGCTTTTATTGGAGCTGTCATGGCTCCGTTTTCTTTTTTGCAGAAATGTATTCGGCTAGTAGTCAAATACATTTCTGAAGCTTACACTGTTCCTATACTGCTACCTACCTGCTTCCTGGATCACTATTTTACCTCATTTGCACGATTATCATCAGCAAATGAGGTAATTTGCATCCTACATGGGTTTCCATGCAGGAACAGTGTCGGCTCGCTCATGCATGTCAATGCAGTGCATTCCTAGATTGCTCGGTGGCCATATTCCATGTAGGAGTGGCTACACTGCTCCTGCACAGACGAAAACCATTTGTAAATCCCAGGGATTTTGTATTTTCCCTTCTTTAAACAGTGTGAATAATATGAAAGGAAGAGAAGTTGTTTCAGGAAAATGAATAACACTTCATCTCAGGAATATGCAGAGACAGCACCCAATACCAGCCTGGCAGTATTGGGCTTGAGTAAACTGACCACAGAATGGAGATTATTTCTTTTCATTCTTTGTAATGGAGAACTGAATTACATCCACATTGTCCTTTGTGGAAAGGACAGAAAATCTGCTGACTTTGGCTTTGTCTGTTTCAAACAACTAGAAGATGCCAAGGTGGCAGTGGCCAAAATAAACCGGGCAAAAATAGATGACAAGATCATCAGATCCAGTTTTGCCAACAAAGATGGAGTACAAGGGATATCATCAAAGGATGGATTTGGGAAATTTTGCTGGGTAAGTTTTGTTATACCTTTGTTTCAGTTGCTTTGTCTTGTTATATAAATGATATTCAGTATAGGAACAAATTCATCAAATATCCATATTCAGTTAGTTAGTATTGCGACAAATTGTACAAATATTCATCTTCAGTTTCTTGGGTTTTGTTACTTGTGCATGTATTTTAATTGCATTATTTTATTTTGTAGACATTAATCTAGATGTTCAAACAGATCAAATATTTAGCTTTCATTTGCTATGGTTCATTTTACATCTTTGTGTGTCTGTATATTGTTATGTAAACAGTAAACTATCGGTGTATAAACTGTTCACTAATTCAGTTTCATTTTTTTATATTAAGGTCATATCATTACACTCCCTTGGCATATCTCTGCACTTCATTCATAGCTGAAGATACTTAATATTAATAGGAATGGGCAAAGCTATTGTATAGGCATTTTTTTCTACTGAATTCCTCAAACAAGTTTCTTCACAAGTTCTGCATAGTGCCTTAAAAAGAGATCATATGATCTGAATACTTGTAGTATATGCCATAGGCACCAAACTCTTAAAGAAATATGGCCCATAACCAATACACTCCAGCATGTGGAAGGTTAGCATTCATGCCATCTTCCATTCATCATACACTTCAGCACTGGCCTGTGATCTGTTTAAGATCTCTATCAGGGTACGTGTCATTACACTGGCCATATTATTCAGACCCTGGCAGGTAATTCACCTGGTCTTTGTATATTATCCTACATTATGGTATGTACATCTGTCTCCACCTTTTCTATCTCATCTTGGGCTCATCCTAATCACCTCAGTATTAGGCCCGTGGATTATGTTGACCTTGTCAGAGCACCAAAGATGAATTAGAGTTCTTGAGACAAAACCATGGTAGTGAAAAATATATGAGGATGTGTCCTGGATAAATCAATCAGGGATATGGACAAGGGGGGGGGTGAGGAAAGGGGAAAAGAAGACTAGGTTGATGTGGTTACATATGAATTTGAGGTGGGCAATTAGGACAGTCATGACTGAAAAGGATATGTTGATGAGTTTACTTAACATGATTGGCTATTGAATGGAAATAAATTAAAATAAATTAATAAATGTGGCATATAAAATGTAATCTACAGGAGTTCATAACCATTAGAAGCTCTAAAATTATCTGAGCCCATTTTTGACTGAATATAACAGAAATTCACAGGTAAATGTGTACATTCTGCTTACCTAGACTTTTCCTTGGTCTTTGACTCAGTCCTGCATAGATAATTACTAAGGGTTAGGACTAGAATTTTGACTAATAAACTAGATTTGCTGGATAGTAAAACAGTAGGACACAGAGGTGGTGCTGAGGATAAAGGAAGTCAGTCCCAGAGCACCATAAAGGCCAGTCTTGGGTACACTGTGTTAATTTCAGTCATGCCTCAGAAAGAGGTAAAAATTACCAAATTAACATGTGCTGATGAAACAAAGATAAGTGTAGCATTATTATTTGAGGAAGAATCTAAGGACGGACTGGGAAAAGCTGCCCATATAAGCAGGAGGGTGTTAGCTGAGGTTTAGTGCTCAGTGTTCACTCTTGTGTGTTACAGGTACCTGTGCAATGACATTGGGTGGGTTTCTAAGGGAACTTTACAGTGAGGACAATAATCACACTATGTGTTCAGTTCAGAGGTATGCAGATAAGCCACTAATGAGCTTTTACTCCATGTGACTCTGGCTGTCTCTGAATCACTACTTGGAAACATAATGCTACTAGAATAAAACAGCGTAGCACTCATAGTGGTATAGCACCATGGTCTCCAAATGCCACCCACAGTCCTGCCTACAAGGTACAGACAAATTGAAGGCTTATATTTGCAGATTAAACTCAAGTGGTTATAATGTTTTATTTATAACGTTCACCATTCTATAAAGGAGAAGAAGTTCTTGAATTTTATGCAAGAAGAACTTTCTGTTAATATCATTAATAGTAAGTCTGGACTGCTTACGTTTTCATAATGTGATATCACACTAATACATGCTCATTAGCAATTCCTTATTGGATACCTGGTTCAGCTGTGAAAAAGGTAAAGTAAATATTGAGTTACTAATATGGTTATGGTGTAATTGTAGATTATGAGATAAGGATGAACAACTGATCAGCCCATCAGAGAAGAGGAGTTTTGTTAGTTAATCTTAAACTACAGAAAATTGAAATTGGGATTTCAGCAAACCATTAAAAAGAGAATATTAATAAATTATAGATCACAAAACGGCTATGGTTCTAGGAAAAAAAAAAACTTCAAAATCAGTCCTTCTCGTTAAAGGAAATATGAAATCAAGACTTGTGATCCAGGTGCAATGAACATTAGTAGCGTTGTCGCCTCACAGCAAGACGTTGTCACGTTCGATTCTCAGCTAGAGCTTCTTCTGTGTGGAGGCATGCATGAATGAGCATGCCTTTGTTGAAAGTTGTGCATCAGGGCTGGTAACGTAAAATTCCACTACCAAACATTAGCGGACCGGAGTTCCGCTGTGGTGACCCCTAACCGGGATAAGCCGAAAGACACTCACACACCTTTATTTAAATACAACCTAATAAAAAACTTAGTAATGATAATATTCATCAACTAAGGTTACCATAACTGAATTTAGTATTCAGATTCAAAATAAAGAGATCATAAAGCTACAGGTATTGATGGTGTACTACATGAACTTTATAAGCCATTATCTAAAGTAATGAGGTCCTTTATTAGAGTTATTCATCACTGGAAGACAGTGAAACACTTCATTTAATTTTAAAACAAGCATTCTTCTACCCTTAGCCTGATTCAAATAATGTATAATTGATAACATAAAGTAATGACTTCAATAAGTGTTTTTCCATATTATTAATTCTAATTACATTTTCTGAGTTACAATGTTATATATTTTTTTGTTGCAGCCTAAACAGCAACTTTCTTCATGTGATACTTCAGACATAGATTTACTTCATCCCATTCCGTTGGGTAAGTAAACTTTTTGTTTTTGTTATTTATTATTTGTATCTCATTTTTGGGTCTCCTGTCAATAAACTGCTCTCCAGTAAAATGATCAGACCTTTGTTCTCCAGTCCTGTGAACTTTTCTGCTATATTAGTGATGAAATCCATCCAAGAATGGACCTTGATATAATTGACTACACCCTGTTGAGAGTTATGGACGCTACATTCCAGTAAGAGAATTCAGTGCCAGTCTCGATAGTTCTGTCACTTCCAGTCATATGTCAAATCCCCACTATAATACTGCTGTTCTGCTAGGCTGGGTAAAACACCCATCATATTCAGTTCTGTACCATTACACCATTTGTTCTCCTCAGTTAGCTGTCTCATAGTGCACTATACTACAATCCTTGCCCTAGAATGAGGGGTGTGGGCATCATGTTTTCAGTATCTTTTCCTCCTTGGCTATCCTCCCACTCCCAGGCTCATTAATTATATCAGGGTCATTGGGACAGTAGGCAGGCTCATTGAAAACATCTTCTTAACCTAATTACTTCTTATGTTAGAATAACAATTTAAATACTCTTTCATGACAGATTTTTGTAAGAATTTCTTCTACAGGGCTTATTTTTTTAGATTTTTGACTACTTTTACACAACGTAAATTCATGTATAATGTCTGCGTTATTGGTTTACCTTTGCATGTGCGTATGGCACATGAGTAAAATACAAAAGTCCGAAAGGACTTTTTCAAGTTTTCGGAAGGCCGAAAACAGAATGCATTGAATGTGCAATGGGCGAATGCACAGTAACGTTCTCTCATTGTAGATTCTGCATTTTTGGTGCGAGGTGCACTATAGTGGGGATCGGGAAGTGGACCCTTTCTCCACTGTAGTGAGACCTCAGAGTTAGAATAATAAAGTAGGGGGGTGTGGGGGGCACAGGGGGGCTGCATTAAGCTTTGTCTTTGAATTGAAGTTTGAAAATCAGAGAATCTGGTTTTCGATTTGCTGATTTTCGAACTTCGGTGCAAAATGGAATGATGATTTTCGTCATTCCGGTTCGCACAAAGGGCCATTCAGTAGGTTGATTTTCAACCTTTCAAAGATAAACCATATTATTGAATACCAGCTTTTAATTCAGTAAGTGCTAGCAAGGTGCAATAACTTATTGTTAGCATCCTGTCACAGGATTTATGATTATCTGCCTATCTTTCCAATAGAAAAACCTTTAGTTTTAAACTATTTTTTCTATCATTTTGGCCACTTCTGAATACATGTGCATCAACTGAGCATACATCAGTTTCATTTTTGGGATTTATTTAGATCTTCCACTCCTGTTGGTTGTCAAGATAACTCAGTACTGCTGTATCTATTAATTCCTTTACTTATCTGTCATCCAGGCAGCCAAGTTATTTTTTATTCTTCTATAGCCAAGCACACCCACTGGCAGCTGAGATACAGATACTAAGGTCTGCTACTCTTTCCCTTTGCATGTACATTCTGTGGCATACAAGTGATGAAAGGTACTACACAAGCACATCTTAGCAGAGACAAACACACTCCTGCCTTACACATTGCATTCCACATGCTTCCCCTGACAACTGGTGCTGGCAGTGAATCAAGCCAGACTGACCCCTAGGATTGGTACTAGCAATTGGTAGCTCATTATCACCCTGCCTTAACCAGCTCCTTCAACATCCAAGTCATTATCCTATCCCTGGCCATTGGGGTCATGGCAAGGGGATTATCACTCTGTACCATGTAGTCAGCATACTGTGGTGATGTTAATTAGTGTTCATACATTTTGTAATGTTAGTGTATGAACATGCAATTTCAAAACTGTAGTTAGACACTATGGCTACTGCTTTTTGTATTTCAATTTTTTTTACTGTGTCCCAAGTGAATGGACCATTTTAGATCTTTGTCTTGTCCCTTTCCATGTGTAGATCACTTGGAATTACCACAAAGATTAGAATGGCCTGTGACACAAGGGAAAGGATCACTTACTGCTACAGGGAAATGCTAACATACACTGTGACAGAGCCACATTTATGTTGGTCTGAGCAATGCTTGATGCCCAGATAGCAGAAACCAGATGGCACAGTGAGATGGAAAAGGCTTTGTAAACCCCCATGGTAATATTGCTGGACAGAAGAACAACCAGGGTCTTGATGAGACATAAAGCATCTGCATCCAGCTCTTTATTTAACCCAGAATGAATGGGGCATGGATGTTCTTCTCTTAGTGGGCAGTGATAGGGTCAGTAGAGTGTAGGGAGGGCTGGTGGCTGCTGGCATCAAGGATCCTATAAACAGAGATCTTATATAATTGTTCAGTTAAGTAAGACACATGAAAACTGCCTTCCTGTGTAATGCAGTCTGTGAATAAGTAACGCAGCTGCTTACAGGTATTTGTCCTCTTATCACTGTATGTAGCCATAATAATATTGCAGAGTATGATTTAGTTTTGGTCGGTCACTTTAGTAAAATTGGACAAAAGAACAGAAACAGCTGTGATATTGTTACACTGTCTTCTTACAAGTATCTGCTGTGAGACAGTTACCTTACATTTACTCTGTACGATTAAACTGCATACAGCTGTTTAATACTACCTATAGATTCGTATTGCATTTAGAGATATGTTGTTTTTCTCTGAACAGCTCTAAGGCTTGTGAACACAAGACGATTCTTTACATAATTTTCAGTACACTAAAAGTATACATATGGATTTGTTTGATTATTAATGTGAATTATGTCTTTCTAAATCTGTTCACAATAGTGACTGACTCCAGTATAGAAGAAGCTGATGACAGATGGTCAGAAATTATTGCTTTAGATGCTGTGGTCTCAGATACCTCTCCTTCAGGAAAAGTGGATGTAGAACTGCCACACTCTGCTGCTGTTACTCCTTATACCTCTACATTTCAAACAGAGGGAGGTTGTGCTGAGAGAAAGCAGAGGATAGCACAACAAATTATGGTATGTTGTATTCTGCACATGGTTATTTTTTTATCAGTTAAATGCATAAGGCACAAGCCACTTCTTAAGGGCAACTCAGCAGCTCTGTTTGGTAATTTTGTTTGCTCAGAATTACAAAGTAAGCAGATGCTTTCGGAAGAAATTAAACACTGGAGTAAATATATATATATATATATATATATATATATATAGAGAGAGAGAGAGAGAGAGAAGGCATACATCATGCAAGTTAGTATGTTTGTACTGACTGCACAACAGGTCTGTATAGAAAGTGCTGCACACCAATGTTATAATTACTCACACTCAGTCTTCATCACTTATTGTATTAAATTGCTGCATATAGCAATGTCAGTGGTGCAACAGGTAACACACTCACTTTTGATGCAGAAGGCTGTGGGTTCTATTTCCACACCAGGTAGATGGATTGTTGATACCGCAGTGCAGCATAAAGGAGGTGCTGCACTTTTCAGAGTGTCATCCTTCAGCTAAGACATTAAAACAAGGCCCCATCCACTTGAGCTGGTGTTAGCTCAGGTGGATGTAAAAGATCCCATGGCACTTATCATAAAGAGTAAGGAATGTTCTCTGATGCTCTGGAAAAATTTCTCCTAGGAAATTAAATAGCACCTCAGGTGTTTCATTGAAAATAGGGTACTAGTCTAGCTGGACTAAACCAGTTAGGAAAGGGTAAATAAAATGATGGAAGAAAAGAGCTTTACTACTGTCTAAAGATATTTCAAATGCCTGTAGTCCAGTGTGCCATTTTCACTGTCTTTCGTAATTGTCTGCTGCAAGATTTCAGAAGCAACAACCAACAAAAAAGATAACAACATTCCTAGGACAAGTTTCAAAGTACAAGTGAAATAAAACAAAAAAAATAATTGTTTGTGGGCACATTATAATGAAAGACTTATTTTGTTGAATGCTTTCAACGTATAATAGACAGACCATCAATTCTGATAAAGGCTATTATATGAGGAAAGTACTTAATGAAATAATGTCTTCTACTGATATGTGTCCTAAAGGAGCTGTCTTCATTTTGTGTAAGATTTCAGAAACATAGTAAATCAGACTATAAAATCTTTACTGGTTTCTAATAATATGCACGACAGTCTTGAAAGAAAGCAAAGAAGGCTACACCAAAACAAACATTAATGAAAATTGTTATAGTATTTTCCCAAGTCAAAAATCTGTGAGGAGCACTCCATCTTATTTGCACAACTTTTGTTAAATGCGTTCCCTAATTGCTGATTTTAAACTAAGACTAATATTAAATTTGCATTACATATTTTCTCTCATATGAATGCTGTGGGAACTGAATTGGTACCAGTCAGTTACTTTGGTAATATTTGGCATACCACTCAGAAGGAAGCAAGCTGATGCACTGCAATGATTTTTGTCTGTATGAATCTCCTGTGAGACATTCACCTCACATGAGCAAATGTCATACAAGTATTGTTTATCATGCAGTCTTACAGGCCATATGGTTGTTTTACTTGCTTTCTGTGGATTCGTGCTACATAGAAGGATGTACTACAGAACTGCATAGATCAGAGCCTTCTGACCATAGCACACTTCCTAAGAATCACAGATCTAATATTGTTTCCATGCATTTAAATGTTATCTTCCAGACTGAGTATGAGTATTTTGTGCATCAGTATGTATTCAGCTAATTGTGTGCATTATTAGTACATTTTATTTTCACAGATGTGAATGACAGCACCTCAGGTGATTATAGTAATGCACACCTTGAAATTGTGGACTGCTCTGATACTCTCTCAGATAGACCTCCCCCACTTACAGTCAGTAATGATATACCGGAATGGGCAGGTTTTGCATCGGTTGTCCCTGTTCATGTACCAAGGTGTGGATCATACAAGGACAATGAGAAGAATGAAAGTTAGAGGATGGCATGTTTTATTTTACACGTCATCTGTTAGTAATAACAAGATACAGTGAATGAAAAATAGATGGCTTAAAAATGGATATATGTTTATGTGCGTTTGTACATTATGCATAGATATTAAATATATGTGTGTACATGTATATATGAAAATACTCACACATGCATGATCACACATATACACATGTGTATAAACCTTTATTTGTCTACCCATGTGCACTTACTATTTCACATATTCACAGATGTGAATGGCACTAAGACAGACTACTCTGATGAAACAATCCCTGAAGTTAAGGACTGGGCTGAAGCTGTACCAGGCACCCCTCCTCCACTTAAAGATGGCATTGAAATACCCGAATGGACAGCTTTTACTCCTGTCACCTCTCTTCCTGTCCAAAGGAAGGCATAATCTAAGAAAAAGGAGGAGGATGGTGGTGCAGAGGATGGTATGTTTTATGTTTTGTATAGTATTATAGAATACTAAGTTATCGACTCTAAGGGTCTTTTTAAATTTATCCACATTTCCCAATACATGTTCTTTCAGTGATAAGGAGTTATGGTGAATGACAAATGTATGCTTTTAAATTTTGTAAATAAATGCATACAAACTAATTATGTACATATGGATTTTTATATGTATGCATATGTTTACATGTATGCAGCAATGTGTGTGTGTGTGTGTGTGTGTGTGTGTATGTATATATATATATATATATATATATATATATATATATATATATATATATATATATATATATCAAATACTGATACATAAATACATACTACAGAGTTGTGTTCCTTCTGGAAGCCATATTTATGTGAAAGTGCTCTTAAGACAAAATGTTTCAGTTAAATAAGCAGAAGTTTGACATTAGCAATCTGATTACATGTTTGACAGAAGGAGATACATATTTGTGTTTGTGCCTCTATGGAACTTTCTATGTTAAGACAAACATCTTGTATGTTCAAACAGTGAATATCATTGCAACATATAGGTTTATTGGTGTAGATAAAGTCCCCTACGTTGGACATAATAAATTTGAATTTTCAAGGATGTTGGATAATAAAGAAAAGATATGGAGAATAATTCCTGGGGCTGTGTTTTCCCCGGATTAAATAAAGTTTTGGGGTAGATAATGCAAATCCAAAAGTCACAAAAGACTGAACACTGCTGGAGTCAAACACCTTCTGTTTATTTAAAACACCAAACACATAAAAGATGAGCTTGCCTCTGCCCTTCATCAGATAAAGCTTCACATAGTTCAAACAATTTAAAATACATGTTAACAATGAAATTCAGTTAAAATCAATGAACCCCTATTTTTAGGGCGGTTTCATGAATGACTTCATTGAGCCCAGGACTCTATGCCATAAGTTCAACCATTTGATTCAGCTAGTTCAGTCAGCTGTTTAATGTCACCCCTCTTTACTCAATCTCACATTCACTATCACTCTGAATTTAAAACCATGGATGGCTTCCAGATGTCTAAATAGTGCATTGTGTATCCCCATTCTAATAGAAGAGGTGCTGTAGATCCCGACCTTAAACATACAGTTAGTCTGCTCATAAAACTGGTGCAGGAATGACTCTGCCAAATAAACACATTAGTGGTTCTGCAGGTTTCCCTTTCAGATTGAATGTCCTTCCTGTGACCGGATGTATAAAGACACTACTTTTGTCTATGGTTGCAGGCTTTGCAGGACCCACAGGAAAGTACCCTGTTTGTTTGGGTAGACCAGCATGGTCGATCTGGTATCATTGCAACAGTTCCTTCAATTTCTATTCCTTTTATAACTAAAACTAGGTTTATCATCAATAATGTTTTTCAAATTCATCACTAGTCAAGATGTTCCAATTCTGAATGAGTTTACATATATCACCAACATTGCCATAAGTCAACATTAGCCTAAAATCTTTATTAACCATTCTGTATCCACCATCTGTGTGGGTCAATGTTTAGCCATGGTTTATACCTATCCTTCCTGTGCCTTTTGCTAACATCCACCTTTATTAACCACCTGTCTATGTAACCCCGTGTAAAACATTCTTCAGTGTCAACCTCTTGTTCAAACATGTCATCTTCCTTGTAATCTGATCTGGCTACTTGCCCTGCACTATGTTAGAAAAAATGTGTCGTGGATGCATGCTGTCATAGGGAAGCAGAGTGTTTTTCCAACATTCTTTTCTGTATAAACCAGATGAAAAGGAAGGCTTTTCATCTGGTTTATACAGAAAAGAATGTTGGAAAAACACTCTGCTTTCCTATGACAGCATGCATCCATGACACATTTTTTCTAACATAGTGCAGGGGCAAGTAGCCAGGATTTCCAGATTAAGCAAGGAAGATGACATGTTTGAACAAGAGGTTGACACTCTGAAGGAATGTTTTTACACCAGGGGTTACAATAGACAGGTGGTTAATAAAAAGGTGGATGTTAGCAAAAGGCACAGGAAGGATAGGTATAAACCATGGCTAGGGAACACATTGACCCACACAGATGGTGGATACAATAGAATGGTTAATAAAGATTTTAGGCCAATGTTGACTTATGGCAGCAATGTTGGTGATATATGTAAACTCATTCAAGGGAATTGGAACATCTTGACTAGTGATATGAGTTTGAAAAACATTATTGGTGATAAACCTAGTTTTAGTTATAAAAGGAATAGAAATTTGAAGGAACTGTTGTGCAATGATACCAGATCGACCATTAATGCTGGTCTACCCACAAACAAACAGGGTACTTTCCTTGTGGGTCCTGCAAAGCCTGCAACCATATAGACAAAAGTAGTGTCTTTATACATCCGGTCACAGGAAGGACATTCAATCTGAAAGGGAGAGTCACCTGCAGAACCACTAATGTGGTTTATTTGGCAGAGTGTCATTCCTGCACCAGTTTTTATGTAGGCAAGACTAACTGTATGTTTAAGGTCAGGATCCTACAGCACCTCTCTTCTATTAGGAATGGGGATACACACAATGCACTATTTAGA